>NC_064807.1:34681453-34981453 GCF_023721935.1 Panthera uncia
AAAAAAAAAAAGAAATGATGCTGGGAAATCTTGTCAGCTACATGCAAAACAATGATACTAAACTACTCTCCTACACAATACACAAAAACAAATTCAAAATGGACAAAATGTTTCTATGAGACAAGAAACCATTAAAATCTTAAAAGACATCACAGGCAGCAATCTCTCTGATATCAGCCATAGCAACATTTTTCTAGATATGTCTTCCAAGGCAAGGGAAACAAAAGAAAAAATAAACCACTGGGATACATCAAAATAAAAATTTCTGTAGAGTGAAGGAAATAATCAACAAAACCAAAAGACAACCTACTGAATAGGAGAAGATATTTGCAAATGACATTTCCGATAAAGGGTTGGTATCCAAAACACCAACCAAGAACTTATAAAACTCAACGCCCCAAAAACAAATGATCCAATTAAAACGTAAGCAGAAGACATGAACAGGTATGTCTCCAAAACAGATATCCAGATGGCCAACTGACACATGAAAAGATGCTCCATGTCACTCATCATCAGGGAAACAGAAATCAAAACTACACTGAGATATTACCTCACACCTGTCAGAATGGCTAAAATCAATAACACAAGAAACAATAGGTGTTCAGGAGGATATGGAGAAACAGAAACCGTCTTGCATTATGGGTGGGAATCCAAACTGGTGCAGCCACTGTGGAAAACAGTATGGAAATTCCTCAAAAAGTTAAAAATAGAACTACTCTATGATCCAGTAATGGCACTACTGGGCATTTACACAAAAAAATACAAAAACACTAATTCAAAGGGATTCATGCATCCCAGTGTTTTTGCACCATTATTTCAATAGCCAAACTATAGAAGCAACCCACGTGTACACTGATAGATGAATGACTAAAGAAAATGAATGAGATATTAGTTAGCCATAAAAAAGAATCAGACTTTGTCCTTTGCAACTACATGGATGGAGTTAGAGAGTATAATGTTAAGTGAAAAAGTGAGTCAGAGAAAGACAAATAACATGATTTCACTCACGTGGAATTTAGGAAACAAAAGAAATGAGCAAAAGAAAAAAAAAAAAAGGAAAGAAAGAGAGAGAGACAAATCAAGAAACAGACCCTTAATTACAGAGTTTGTTACTGGCGGTTACCAGAGGAGAGGTGGGTGTGGGCATAAATAAAACAGATGATGGGGATTAAAGAGGGCACTTGTCAAGATGAGCACCAGGTGTTGTATGGAATTGTTGAATCACTGTATTGTACACCTGAAATTAGCATGACACTGTATGTTAACTATATGGGAATTAAAATTTTAAAAAATCCTTGGTAGCACAAATAATGGCTACTAGCTAGCATATTATAAATGGTAACTATAACTAAGTTAGTTGTTTATATATACTTTTTATTAAAGTAATAAAGTATTATTGCTTTTATCAGTTTATTTAGAAATATAACACATTTCTTTTTTGAATTTTTTTTAAAAACTGTCTTGATGACTCAGTATAACAATTGTTGTGCAATGTATTAAAAAAAATCTGCATACTTTAAGTCATGAGACAAGTGTTCTTATTTTAGTCATGTCCCCCTAAAAGAACTTCAGCCTTGAGAAATCTATTCAATGTGTGAGTTTCTGTTCTCTCAACTCTAAAATGAAAGCTCTGGCTACCAGCTGACCCCTAAGGTCCTATGCAAATGTGATATGCTCCCATTACAGGGAACAGCATGGAATAAAAATGGATGGTATGCCAGTCACATTAAGATTTGATCATAGAATTGCATTTTGGACTGTATATTAACAACTTCTGCATAAGATGTGGAAGGGAATGAAAATGGACTGACATACTAGGAATCCCCACAGAGGGCAATGGTCATAGTTAACATGTGACTGTAACTATTGGTACCCCTGCATTCTCCCATTTTAAAAAAAGAGAATCTTGAGGCACCTGGGTGTCTTGGTTAAGCATCCAACTTTGGCTCAGGTCATGATCTCAGGATTCATGGGTTCCAGCCCTGCATTGGGATCTCTGCTGTCCGTGGAGAGCTTCTTTCAGATCTTCTGTCTCCCTCTCTTTCTGCCCCACCCCCACTAGCACTCTGTCCCACTCCCTCCACCCCCTCTCTCTCAAAAATAAAATAAACACTTAAAAATAAATTAAAATAAATTTTAAAAAAGAGACTCTGATTTGCACTAGTATGACCTAAATTGATTCTCAAATTAGTTAACAAGTATGGCTTTGGCAGAAACACAGACAATCTAAAACAGATACTGGTTGACTATTAGGCCTACATTCACACCCTTTTCAGGAACTTTCTGTCATCATGTGCTGTGGTTCATAGTTATGAGTGTCTAGTAGCTTAAGAAACGATGGAGCTTGATTTTCTTTTTCTTTTCCCCATTTTTGTTGAGTTTTGAAGAAAGAAAAGGTCTTCCATTTAATTCTTAGATAACGTAGGAGCCTGATTTATGTTTTGCCATAACTGCATTTACTTTGTCATCTCTCTTTCTAAAATTCCTTTGGTCCTCAGGATGTTCAGGAGCTAGACAGCAACAATGTGAATATGCCCTCAGAATTTCTGTGGTGGACTGGAATACAGGTGTAACTGTAGTGACCAGGGATGGGAGCAGAAAGCATTAACGGTTTTACCTACATAACTTACATATACAATGTGACAGTGTCTTGTTAGATACTTCTGAGTTTATGTCAAGTTAGGCAGAAGGGCTCTGAACTCCAAACAGTTTTCAAACCCTATTAAAGGCTGCTGTGTTTGTGCAGATTCTTGACTTCACAAGGACAGCACATCTAAGGAGACACCACTCATGTCATAGCCATCATAGATGTAGAGACTACATCACAACTTTCCTGAAGGTGGCAGTGAAGTATGTTTTTCTTTTAAAATATATATTCATATTCTGGTAATTTTTTGAAAGATGAGAGTAACTTGGGAAAAGGGAGCTCTTTTTATTTTTCTTATTTGTACAAAGATACCATATGGAGTACAAGTGGCCCTGCATTTCAAATCTACTATTTTCAAGCACCAAATCTTTTAGATCATTTTTTTTACTTTTTTGAAACTTATTTTTGTCCTTGGTTAAGAAAGAGAATTAATGTTCTTATAGATTTATTTGAAGCTTAAGTCATATTGTCTGCACACATTAAGTACTCCATAAATGGCATTATAATCTGGTGTTGATAATAAACAGTGCTAGGCTTGTTACCATTTTGTGAGAATTAAGGCAAGATTCTCTTCTATCATTGGGACACACTGCCAAAAAGGAGGCATTCTTCTTCAATGTCACATAGAGGTAGTAACATCTGTCATCATAAAGGTCAAGGTCGACTGTCCCAGAATTGTAGGAGATGATTATTATAGAATATGCATTAAAAGTATCCCTTTCAGAAATAGGAAGGACAAAACTGGAGTTAGGCAATGGTAGAGACAGAAGTACAACAAGACTTAGGAATATCTGAGATAGCCCAAGTAGAGAAAATCCATGAAGGATATTACAATAAAAGAGGAGAATATCAAAATTAAAATGGCACATGGGTTTTGGGGCACTCTAAATTGGGGTACTTTGAATATGTGGCTCATTTGGTCTCTCAAGCTAAAGAGTTGAGTACATTTAGCAACATTTAACAAATTCCAGTTATCTTCCCCCTTTCAATTGGACCTTAGTGACCCACTAGCAATGCGTAGCACAGACTGACTGGGGATGCCTAAACTTGAATAATGATTTGCAGCAATGGCATCAGGATGAATAAAATGGTGAAAAATAAATATTATAAAAAAGTAATTAAAAAATAATTTCTACAGAGGATCTCACATTAAACACATGGAAAGGCCTTAATTCAGCCATTGCTTTCATTTGCATATTTAATTTTCCTTGGGAAATGCCATGGGTTCAGCTCATTAACTACTACACGACACAAATGCACAAATGCACAATCCTGAACTTTCTTTCCTTTCTTTGATGCCTCTTCCACTTACCCCCAAGGACAAGGCAAGAAAAAAGTAGCTAATTTTCTCATTAAAAGGGAACGTAGGTACAAATTATAACTAATTCCAGTCATTTGAGAAATGATCAGATCTCAGTATGCAGAGTATCTTGATAAATCAAGACAAAGTCACTAAAATTATTGTAAAAAAAAATCATTTGAGAAACATATCTTTAGACACATTCATTGTATTAGTCTCTAGGTACTTCTATAATCTAACAGAAAGTTGTAGTAGATAAAGGTATGGATTTTAAGCCTATAAAATTCACTCTTGTATATCATATACCTACTGAATTGATTGAAACACACATATATTGCATATGGCATAAGCGTAGAAACTATTCCCATGGTTTTAAATAGCATGCTTAATCCTTTCCAAGTTAGGGATGGGAACTGCATAAATTCTAGCTGTTGGCCAGATCACCAGGAGTATCTCTACTCTTCTTTGAGTGCACAAGCTGTACTAAGTTCAGTCCAATCAAAATCTAAATGTAAGGGTGCCTGGATGGCTTAGTCAGTTAAGGTCCAACTTTGGCTCAGGTCATGATCTCACAGTTTTTGAGTTCAAGCCCCGCGTTGGGCTCTGTGCTAACAGCTCAGAGCCTAAAGCCTCTTCAGCTTCTTTGTCTCCCTCTCTCTCTGTCCCTTCCCTACTTGCACTCTATCTCTCTCTCAAAAATATATAACCATTAAAGAAAAGAATCTAAATGTAATGTAAAAATATACCAATGGGATATAGTTAATAAAGAGTAATCAAATTATATAGCCCTTGATTCTTTCAGCATAGTGCATCCAAAAGGTGAGCACAGGAGAAGGACAGAAATGGAAAGGAAGTACCAAAGGGCCATCCACCAACCTGGTGCCATCCAAAGGCCTTGGTTTCACTGAGTTCCTATTCCTTTTATAAATGAAACATCATTTAATATTTCACACAGTGTCACTCTCAAATTTTATAAACATGACCTCTTGGAGCAATTTATTTAAATCTTAAAAAGCAACAATAACACCTTAAATCATAAACACATTGGCCAATATAAAATACAAATATTTCTATTATTTCAAAATTGGATTTTGACATAAGTCCCAGAGATTTCATGCAATACATTTTCCATAGTTTATTCTACTAGATAGTTCTTCATAGCAAATTAACTTGATTATAACTGTCATCATTGATATGTATACTTTTAAAAAAATATGGCAGAAGTTTACATACTGTCTGGTGCCTTTATCATAAATCAGTTTCTTACATATTTTTTTCTAATGTAATCTTCCAAAAAAGTTCACAATTTCAAAAGGCAGAAGACAACAATGATTAATAGCCCTCCTCTGAAGTCAGCCTGGGCTCTCTATACCATGGCCAAGGACTTTAAGGAAATCCTTTTATTTCTCTAGTCACAAGTTTTCTTAATTGTAGATTGGAAATAATCACAGAACCTAACATATGAGGTTGTTGTAAGTTTAAATGAGATAATTATATAAACTGATTAGCTGAGTATCTGATAAGGAATGTTTAATACCTGCTAGCTTATATAATAATAATGGAGACCTAAAATCCTCTGGCTCTTATACAAATGCTGCCATTTGAGTTTGCTTAATATAGTCTTCATGGTAATAATTTGTTTTTGATATAGTTACATATAGATCTCCACTTCCTATGTTTTTATGAATTTTAGAGACAGAGGGAGAGAACAAGTGCAGGGGAAAGGGGCAGAAGGAGAGACAGAGAATTCAAATCCCGATATAAGGCTCAATCCCATAACCTTGGGATCATGACATGAATTGAAATCAGTCAGACACTCAACCAACTGCACCACCCAGGTGCCCCTCCACTCAATTTTTGAGATTTTCTTTATCTTTCTAGAACAAAGAATCAGAACCAATTTCTGAGAATTTCAAGGTCAGAAACTTACATAGAAATGTTTCTGCTTTATTCATTTTTAAAAGGACCAAAGAGAGTGTGAAACAAAGAGTCTAACTTCATTTTTTGATGTTTTACAGATAGAAGCTTTCAGCCTCACAACTTTCTGGTCCACTTCTTCTCCAATCTCGAGAAGCAGCAAAGAATAGGCCAAGGAGTCCCCTCCTTTGATCACACAAGCCCTGGCCGACAAATGCAGTAACACTGATGCTGACCTTGCTCCCTAACCACAGTGAAAACCCAGGCTCATCTCCTTTTCCTGCTCTCCCAAGCCATTTTTGGGCCAACCTCAGACACATGCCTTGCTCCATCCCAAAACCTCATCATGCAGGTAATAAATCTTTTTATACCCTCTGGGTTGTGTGTGTCATCAGTCCTGACACCTGAGCCAAATTTTGTCAGGGGGATGCATCCTGTGTCTAATGAGTGCCCACACAGCGAGTACATTCAAGTATAAAGTCTGACTGAGTCAATTTGCAGGTTATTTTCAATTACTTAAATGACTGAAATTCAAGTAATTTGTGCTAGCAATCTTTTGTGATCAATTTTATAAGAGAGATCTCCATAAAATTACGTTTCAAAAAGCCTATATTTCTTATACATAATGTATTAAAACAAACTTTGGGAACAAACATGGACAAGAATTTTTATTTAAGCTAGTCTCACAACATACACATGGCAGACGGCCATTTTGTACAACAAATAAAAACATAGATTATTTTAGTGGCTTTATTTGAGGTTTTGTTCTCTTTTGGCCATAATCAAATGCAGGAATGGGCATTATATATAAGAAAATTATTTAAAATAGCATCCTAAAACAAAAGGTATACAGAGCTTATAGGATAATGTATGCCCTACGATATATTTCCCACCCAATCACACCCAGGAAAGAATTTTTACTAATTTTCCCAAAGGGACATTACTTAAATTAATTTGATGTATAAAAATTTTGATTCTCCAAAGTTTTAGGAATCCATGTATTGTTAAAGGTGAGATATACTTCCATATTCTCACATTTTTAAAATTGAGAGGAAAAACATAATTTTATATACACAAAGTTTTTTTGTAAATTACAAGTTTAAAAATAAAAGTGTTAGTATATTTACACATATCATTGTAATGGGAATAAAAAGAGCTCTAAATTTGTAATGGACAAGAAAGTGATATATGATATTTAATTAAACTCCAAACCATTTGTTGAGTGCCTCCACTATGCAAAGCTCTGTGTTATGGTGGCTATGGAAGTGAGAAATGGGAAGGGGCTTGATTCTAAGGAAGCTAAAATGACTGTGGAGCAGCCTTACATCACTCCAGGTGCAATTCCTTACTCACACTGTACTATCGATTCCATCCCTACTGATTCAACTAAAACACACTATTTGGTGATATTTGTATATTCTATATATCCTAGCCTCGCATTCAAAGAATCACCTACAAAGTGGAGTTAAATGAAATCTACAAGGAGATCAGGCACCCAGTACTCAGGTACCATGTCTTACAGGTACTTTAAAGGTGCATTTTGATCAGCTTGTAGACCCTAGATGCAAATACGAAGTTACCAGAAAACATATAGGAGAAAATAATTTAACACCCTTTTATCCCTTATATTAGATTTCTGTTTTGTCGGTGTAGCGTAGATAGAAGAGTTGATGTGCATCCTCAATATGAAAACACAGGCTTCCTGGGAGTGCTGTATACAAATGAAGTGTCTCAGAGGTTGAGGGACAGTTTGAGGTTAGCAGAGTCAGGAGCTCAGGGTTGCTCCACTACATTTCCTCTTCAAGCACATAGCTTCTGGCTTCATTTGCCAATCATTCCATTTAAAAATATATGTAAACTTGTATCTTCTCTTCATGTATGGAAAAAGGTTTTACTATAACTTTTTGCTTCAGTCCTCACTCGTCCTTGGATATTCAATAATTATTCTCACCATTCTCCAATGTGTTCCCCCATTCTGGCTAGTAGTAAGGGTATACAACAAATTTATATCAAGGGCATATGGTCATCCGTATGTAATAAAGCTTAAGTGATTTTCTTAAATGTAGAAACTGAAGAAAAAGATGGCACTGTTTCATGAAAGCAGATGTACTTTTTAACTATAATTGATATAATATTTTGGTAATTTAAGAAAAAAAAACAGAAATAAATGACATCTTTTGCCCCTAGACCTTTCCTAGTCCATAAGACTTTGTTAATTACAAGTCTCTCGAATGATTTCTTGGTCTCTCTCTCTTCTTTGTTCTAATATTCCTTTCTGCTATTTCTGCATTCCCACAATATCACTTTAATATGTAGATAAAGCCTATAGAATATTACCTAAACTCTTTTGCTGAATATCACTGTCCTACTCCCAAGTGACTGCTTAATCTTCATTACATGTTCTAAACTATTTATTAGGTATTTACTCTGTGCCAGACACTGTACTAGCTGGTGGATATACAGTGTGAAACTAAGGGAAAAAGCCTTTGCTCAGAAGACATATACTAAACTATGCTAAAGTTTTGGAAAATATAAGTAGTCCCCAAAAGCCATAGTCAAGAGTCATGAGTAACATTGATTTGTTGCTTTCATAATTTTATTCCTATGCCTTTTTCTAGGAATGGCCTCTTGTCTTCACCTGTACAAATTCTTATCATCTTCTGAAGCCCAGTGGGAACTCTCCATCCTATCCACAATCCTCCTGTTGACCACATCTGACCATATCTTTCATCATGAACATTCAGTTTTTTTAAATCCCAGATCTAGTGTCTTATGAATTATGAGAATAGGAACTGCATTCTATATTTGATACAAATTTTATGGGTATGTATACGTTGGTTATGATGAACACTCTACAGACATAACTGAGGGAGTCAAATGAATCAGGAGGTCCATCTTAGAAAGCCTAGAATTTCTTTTCTTATTTTTACCATTTTCCCCACGGTATGTATTTCTTTCAGAATTACATAGATTTTTGTAAATGAAGAGTAAATTTAGCTAAATCCACTAGTGATTGATTGATTATCTGAAGTTGGATTTGTTCCCAATTTTCCGAAACATAGCGAAGAAGATGAAAAGGGATGAAATGGGAGAAAATATATACATATTTGAAGATGCCTAAAAACATACAGCAATGCCAACAGGTACATGAAAAACTTCTCAATATCACTAATCATCAGGAAAATGCAAATCAAAACCACAATGAGATATCACCTCACACCTGTTAGAATAAGTAGCATCAAAAATAGAACAGATAAATGCTGGCAAGGATGTGGAGAAAAAAGAAACCCTTGTGCACTATGGGAGGAATGCAAAATTGGTGCAGCCACTGTGGACAACAGTATAAAGGATCCTCAAAAAATTAAAAATAAAACTACCATGTAATCCAGAAGTTCCACTTCTTGAGAATATATCTTAAGGAAATGCGAACACTATGTTGAAGAGACATCTGTGCCTCCATGTTCATAGAAGCATTATTTAAAATAGCCAATACATGGAAACAACCTTAATGTTCATAAGCAAATGAATGGGTAAAGAAGTTGTGGGATAGATAGATACATACATGATAGATAGATAGATAGATAGATAGATTATAGATAGATGATAGATAGATAGATAGATAGATAGATAGAATGAAATATTATTTGCCCATAAACAAAGAAGGAATCTTGCCATATGTGACAACATAAATGGACTTGAGGGCATTATGTTAAGTTAAATAAGTCAGAGAAAGACAAAGATAATTAAATAAGTCAGACTTAGGAAAAATAATCTGAAAAAAAAAAAAACCTCATACAGATAGAAATCAGATTTGTAGTTACCCAGGGGGAGTTAGGAAAAGGGAAATTACAAGAAAGTGGACAAAAGGTACACGTTTCCAGTTATATGATAAATAAATACTAGGTATATAATGCACAACATGATGACCATTGTTAAAACTGATATATGGTATATATCAAAGTTGTTAAGAGAATAAATCCTATGAGTTTTATCATGAGAAGTACTCATTATTTTTAAAATTTTTTAATGTTTATTTCTTTTCGAGAGAGAGAGACAGACCATGGGGGGAGGGGGGAGCAGAAACAGGAGACACAGAATCTGAAGCAGGCTGTCAGCACAGAACCTGATATGGGGCTCGAACCCACAAACTGTGTGATGATTACTGAGCCGAAGTCAGATGCCGAAACGACTGAGCCACCCAGGTGTTCCAGAAGGACTCTTTTTATTTTTTTTTTCTTTTTTGGTATTTCTATGAGATGATAATCATGATAGTCATTTTATTATATATGGAAATAAAAACATGTGATACACCTTAAACTTATATAGTGCTATATATCAACTATATCTCAACAAAACTAAAATAAATAGAGCAAGTCTCCACCAATTGCAGAATAATTATAACAGTAAGAATAAGTTCAGAATAATTAAAATGATAGAACTTTAAAAGTTAAGGTCTACAGTTCTCAAACTTTAGTGTGTTTTAGAATCACCTGGAGATCCTGATGATTTGGCCCAACCCCCAAAAGTCCTCATTTTAGTAAGTCTGGGTATGGTCTAAAATGCATTTTTAATTTTTTTTAATTTGTTCACTTTTGAGAGACAGAGTGAATGGAGGAGGGGAAGAGAGACAGGGAGACACAGAATCTGAGGCAGGCTTCAGGCTCTGAGCCTTCAGCACAGGGCTTGAAGCACGGCTCAAACTCACCAGCTACAAGATCATGACCTGAGCTGAAGTTGGAAGCTTAACCGACTGAGCTACTCAGGTGCCCCTAAAACACATTTCTAACAAATTCTCAGATGATACTGATGCTGGTGGTTCAGGGATCATATCCGAAAACCAATGACCCAAAAACAACAAGAACAACAAGAACAAGAACAACAACAAGAACAAGAACAACAACAAGAACAGCAAAACAAATACTACAAATAAAATTTAGTACACTTGTCTGATGGTTTTTGTTTCATTTATGGTACTCTCATTTTCACAAGAAAACAGTAAACTCCTTAAACTTTTATATCTCCAAGAACAGCATTCTATATTTAGAGGGAATCAAGATAATCTGTGGGAATTTTTTTCATAAAATAAGTTATAAGCCAGGGGATTCTGGTGGATTCACCTTGAAGAGAAAATATTCTCTTATATTACTTACTCACTTTCCTATATGTTAAGCATTTTACTGTTTCTCTATCTTTTTAATATTATGATATCCATATTTCCTAGGATGGCCCTTCAGTCTGCCACCACTCAGGATTGATTAATGGGGTACAAAATCTGAAAGGGTCATATGTATATATGAATTTATAAGAACTGCCAAAACTTCTGAAAATGATTCAAAACAAGTCAGGAATAATAGCGGTTGAAGTTACTCAGACATTGAAGTACATACTTAGGGGGAAATGGTGGCTAGTTTAGATGCTGTTAATACTAAGCAAATATTCATACCAATATTCTTTTTTTTCAGTTGAATTCATTTACTATGTCTTGAAATAATGGTATTTAAAAATTAAGGTTTTTTGTTATATTTCACACACTTACTAGATGAAACAGGTAAGAGGAAGCCAACACTGCATACATGCTTTGTTTTATTGTAATTTCTAAATCTTCCCTAATATTCCACAGTGAGAGTTGCTTGTGAGAACCCACTCACAAAGAAACAGTGGCTGAAGGGAATGAAGATTCAAACCATGGTTCATTTTAGACTATGTATTTTCTTTAACTTATGATACTTAAACAAAAATTTGGATGAAATCCAAATTCAATTTTAGAATCCATAGATGTGCAAAATTTAGCCTGAGCTAGTCATCGACCATACATATGTAACAAGTTCTGCTATTTTATACTAAAATTGTTAAATCCTTCATAATACTTAGAATTAAAATGACTATCATATGAAAACTCATCCTCATTAAATTTTGAACAAACCTGTTTAACACTTACTAAAGGTCAGGATAACAATTTAAAAAATGACTCAAAAGATTTTTTAAGTGAACATTCTGAAGTTTTCCAGAACAAGGATTAGTATTCCATTGCATTTTTAATATAATATAAACTATTTTAGAATTATTTAATACTTTGACACTTCTGAGTAAGTCTTTTATGCTAAGATAATTACAACAATATTAGGGTTCTAAGCAATTAAAATAATCAAAAATTTGCAAAATAAGCTTTTTTAGGAAATGTTGAAAGAATCAAGTAATTTAACTGATAGGTAATGTTAGGCAGATGAGGAGACATTAAATAAGCCCATGGAAGCAATAATTAAAAGATCACAGATTTCAAATCTGGCAGAAATGTTTTTGAATACTGACTCTAATACTTATTGGCCCTGTAATTTATGGAAATTACTTAATATCCTTTAATCTCTAAAATGAAAGTGATAACAGTTTACTTATATGATCAGTTATTCACTAAAGTGACTTAGCACAGTTTGACTAATAGTGGATACTGACTTATTTTTTAAGAATGAATTTAATTACTCTATATAAAGTTTCATGTGGACTATGATTTAAATAGGTTTAATAAAAAGAAACAAAACTACTTTGCCACCCTAGATGAGCATTCAGTCTCATCTATAAAATGTAGGAATTGAATTAGATGATTCCCAAGGGCACTTATGTATTATTATTCTATCATATTCTAAATAGCTGCCGTAAGAAATTCTAAATTCAAATGATTTTAACATTCTGTAACAGATAGATTACCCTAATGTTAGCTAAGAAAGGTCTGGAGGTTGTGGTTCTAAAAGCTGGCTATACATTAAAATTGGTTGAGTGCCTTTAAAAAATACTGACTCCAAAAATCAGATCAGAATCTTTGTGGAGACAGCCTGAGTACCAAAGATCCTTTACAGTAGTACGATAATTCCAATGGTAATCAGGGTTGTGAACCACCACCTTGAAGTAAAGTTGTAAGTAATTTATATGTAAGGGAAGTTAACAGCATAATCAGTAGGAATCCTGCTCCATTTCCCAAACTAAAGACTCTCTGATAGAGGTGAGCCTCACAAAACCGTTTATTCAATTTTCTCATCCAAAATCTATTCTCTTAATTCCATCTGTCTGGAACTAACTCAGTTTGCCCATAATTAAATACATTTCATTCATTAATATCTCTTCTTTAGCATGATTTTCATGTTAAAGAAACCTGTGTTGTCTAATTTCCCAAGATCAAAATCACAGAATGAAATTTAAGACTTTTTCTTGTATCACAAAACATCTATATGTACACACACACACACACATTCAATCTATCAATTTATATTTCACTTTTAAAAGTCACTTATTCAAGAAAGTCCTCCTCTGCCCCCACCACCACCTCTGACCTCCTTAAAATGAGGTTAGATGGGGGAGGTGGATAGGGCAAGATGGTACAAAAATCCTGAACTCATCTCCTCCCATGGACACACCCAATATACTGCTACATATGGAACAATTCTCTGTGAAAAACAACTAAAACCTAGCTGAACAGCTTCCTAGCAAGAAATGATAAGAGGGTCACATCATGGTGGGTAGGAGAGGCTGAGACATGCTCTCGTCACAAACCCCAACCCTGGCATGGTAACTCACAAATCCAGGAGCTTCTCCCCAAAGAGTAAAGGGTTCAAATCCGACATCCAGGCACTTCAACCCCTAAGACTTGCACTGGAGAGATGAACCTCCAAAACACCTGGTTTTGAAAACCAATGGAGCTTATACCCAGGAGACTCAAACAGCTAAACGGAACTGAGATATGCTCTAAAAGGGCTTGCACACATATCCCAGGGCCCAGCACAAAATCAGCAGTTTGAAAAGCATCTGGACTATATGAGAAGGAAACTCATTTGTTAACCTTACAGAGTCTTCCAAAGTGGCAGGGGTGTGTTGGATATCTCCCTGAGGACAGAGGTGCTGGTAGGCATCATTTTTGCACTTTCCCTCTACCTTGACAGTAGTGGCAGGCATGCAATGTCTGTGCTCTCCCACTGTCTTCTTGCTAAATCTGGCAGTTACATACATTTCCACATAGAAGACACTCCTTAATTGGCTATGGTGGCCAGAGGAGCTTGTGTTCCCGGGTTTCACAGGACTGTGACAATCAGAGAGACAGTTCTTGGCAGACTACCACCTCCAGGGCATTGCACAGACGGTAGACTAAAACACATCCCCAGTCTTTCTCTGTCAGAGGCCTATTTGCTTGTATTAGAACTGAAGCTGATGTGCAGGCTTCAGGTTTTTTATACCTCTAAACACTACAAAAGTGTTCTCAGGGAATGTAGACAAGGAGACACCATCTTTGGGTTCCCTCCTACTATCACTAAACCTATAGTACCTCCAAGAAAGGAGCTTATATACAAATGTGGGGCCTTATTTTTCCAATTGTCACTCAAGAGGCACTTCCAGATCTACTAATCTGAAGGGCAGCTAAGACTATGATTGTGGTCTTACATGACTGCATATATTTGCAAACTTTACAAGTAAGCAAATATTCGTAAAGCTGTATGAAGGTCTGGCTTCCTACCACCCTGTACCAAAGTGCTGACAGAGATCCTTCCCTTTGGAACACTGACAGGTCTTGACACACTCTCAACAAGGGGACCTATTAAAATAAATCAGGCTGTTTAAAAAATCACAAAGGTTTGGGGCACCTAAGTGGCTGTTGGTTAAGTGTCTGACTTCAGATCAGGTCATGATCTCACGGTTCGTGAGTTTGAGCCCCATTTCAGGCTCTATGCTGACAGCTCAGAGCCTGGAGCCTGTTTCAGATTCTGTGTCTCCCACTCTGTCTTTGCCCCACCCTCTCTTGCACTCTGTCTCTCTCTTTCTTAAAAATAAACATTTAAAAAAAAATCACAAAGGTTCAAGAGACAACAAAGAACTAAGGCAAGGTTGAATGATAAAGTTCATCTCCTACACAAGGACGCTTCTTCAAGATTGGAGAGGTAGTTGTTCTGCTTAAAACATAGAAATGATTTAGGGGCGCCTGGGTGGTTCAGTCGGTTGAGCGTCCGACTTTGGCTCAGGTCATGATCTCGCGGTCCATGAGTTCAAGCCCCGCGTCAGGCTCTGTGCTGACAGCTCAGAGCCTGGAGCCTGTTTCAGATTCTGTGTCTCCCTCTCTTTCTGACCCTCCCCCGTTCATGCTCTGTCTCTCTCTGTCTCAAAAATAAATAAACGTTAAAAATTTTTTTTTAAATAAAAAAAAACATAGAAATGATTACAGAGTCAAGTATATGAGGAAACGGATGAATATGTTCCAAATTCGAATTAAGATAAAACCTCAAGGGGAAAGTAAACTTAAAGAGATGGGGTTGGTAATTTACCTGATAAAGAGTTCAAAGTACTGATTATGAAGATGTCCAAAGAACTTGGATGAATGGCTATACAAAATGAGCACTTCAACAAAGAGATAAAATAGATAAGAACAGTTCCAAAAAGAAGTCACAGGGCTAAAAAACACAATAACTAAACTCAAAACTACACTAAAAAGGTACAACAGCAGACTGGATGAAACAAAAGAAAGGATCAGGGACCTAGAAGGCAGGACAATAGAAATCAACCAAGTAGAACTGCAAAAAAGAAAAAAAAAAAAGAATTAAAAAAACATTTTTAATGTTTATTTATTTTTTGAGAGACAGAGCACCAGCAGGGGAGGAGCAGACAGACAGGAAGACAGAATTTGTAGAAGAGTCCAGGCTCAGAGCTGTCAGCACATAGCCCAACACAGGGTTTGAACTCACAAGCTATGAGATCATAACCTGAGCCGAAGTCAGACACTTAACTGATCGAGACACCCAAGCACCCCGAAAAAAATAATTTTGAAAAATGAAAGTAACTTACCAAACCTATGGTAAATCATCAAGTGAGTAACATTTGCATTATAGGGGCTCCAGAAGGAGAAGAGAAAGTAAAAGAAGCCAAAAGCTTATTTAAAGAAGTCATAACTAAAAACTACTCTAACTTGGGGAAGGAAACATACATCTAGGTCCAGGAAGCCCTGAGAATTCTAAACAGAATGAACAAAAAGAATTCTACACCAAGGTACATTATAATTAAAGTATTAAAAAATTATGAGAGAATATTAAAAGCAGCAAGAGAAAATCAACTTGTTACACATAAGTGAACTACATAAGACCATCAGTAGATTTTTCAGCAAAAATTTTGCAGGCAAGACGGGAAGGGCATGATATATTGAAAGTGCTGAGAGGAAAAAAAAATCACCCAAGAATATTCTACCTGACAAAGTTTGCACTGAGAATTGCAGAAGAGATAAGGAGTTTTCCAGACAAGAAAAGCTAATGGTATCCATCACCACTAAACTAGCTTTATAAGAAATATTAAAGGCGTCGGGGCACCTGGGTACCTCAGTTGGTTGAGTGTCCAACTTCAGCTCAGGTCATGATCTCATGGTTCATGGGTTCGAACCCCACATCAGGGTCTGTGGTGACAGGTCATAGCCTGGAGCCAGCTTCAGATTCTGTATCCCTCTCTCTCTGCCCCTCTCCTCACACTCTGTCTCTCTTTTTCTCTCAAAAATAAATAAACATTTAAAAAAATTTTAAAGGAATGTTAAAGGGAAGTCTTTTAAAAAATATTTTTAAGTTTATTTTTTGTTTTGAGATGGGAGGGAGAGAATCCCAAGCAGGCTCTTTGTTGTCAGCAAAGAGCCCAATGTGGGGCTCATTGCCATAAACCATGAGACCATGACCTGTGCCACAATCAGGAGTCAGACACTTAACCAACTGAGCCACTCAGGTGCCCCCAAAGGGACTTCTTTAAGCTGAAAAGAGAAGGTGCTAATTAGTAGCAAGAAAACATGAGAAAATAAATCTTACTGGTAAAGGTAAACATAAAATTAAAGGTATTGAGTACATCACTTATAAAGCTAGTAAGAAGATTAAAAGACAAAAGTAGCAAAATTAACTATAACTACAACAATTAAAGGACACACAAACGAAAAGATATAGAATGTGACAGCAAAATATAAATATAAAAATGTAGAATTTTAGAATGTGTTCAAACTTAAGTTTCTATTTGCTTAAAATAGAGTGTTACATATAGAGCTATTGTAAGCCTCAAGGCAACCACAAGGCAAAAACCTACAGTGGAATACACAAAAGATAATGAGAAATAAACCTAAGAATAACACTAAAGAAAGTTATCAAACTACAAGGAAAGGGAGCAAGAGAAGAAGAAAGGAACAGAGAAAAATTCAAAATAACCAGAAAACAGTTAACAAAAGGGCAATAAGTACGTATCTATTAATAAGTATTTTAAATGTAAACGGACTAAATTCTCCAATCAAAAAACAGATTGGTTAAATGACTAAAAAAAAAAAAAAAAAAAAAAAAGACTCATCCATATGCTGCCTATGAGAGATTCACTTCAGCTTGAAGGACATACAAACTGAAAGTGAAGGAATGGAAAAAATATGTTCCAAGTAAATGGAAACCAAATGAAAACAGTGGTAGCTATATTTAGATTAGGCAAAATAGACTTCAAAACAAACACTTGAATAAAAGACAACTCAGGGTATTACATAATGATAAAGTGGTCAGGTCAACAAGAGGATATAACAGTATAACATTTGTAAATATGCACCCAACATAGAAGCACTTAATTTATAAGGTAAATGTCAGCAGACCTAAAAAGAGAAATAAATAGCAATATGGTAAGTAGGAGTTTTTCATACTTCACTTAACAGCAATGGGCATATCAACCAGACAGAATTTTAATAGAGGATTATGGGCCTCAAATAATACATAAGACCAGAGTGACATAACAGATAAATACAGAACATTCAACCCAAAAGCAGCAAAATATACATTCTTCTCTAGTGCATATGGAATATTCTGTAGGACAGATCATATGTTAGGACACAAATAAGCATCAGTGCATTTAAGAAGATTGGAATCATATCAACTGTCTTTTCTGACCACAATGGTATTAAACTAGAAACCAGCTACAAGAAAACACTGGAAAATTCACAAATATGGAGACTAAACATGTTACTGAACTGATTGGGGTCACTGAAGAAATCAAAGGACACATAAAAAAAATACCTTGAGACAAATAAAAATGCTAATATACCAGTATCTATGGGATGCAGCAAAAGCAATTTTAAGACAGAAGTTCATAGTAATTTTTTCCTACCCCAAGAAGCAAGAAAAGTCCCAAATAAACAATCTAACACTACATTTAAAGGAACTAGAAAAACAAGAACAAATGAAGACCAACATTAGTAGAAGGAAGGAAATAATAAAGATCAGAGCTGAAATAAATAAAATAGATTAAAAAGACAACAGAAAACATTAATAAAGCTAAAAGCTATTTTTTGGAAAGATAAAAAAATGATAAACCTTTATACTCATCAAGAAAAAAAAGAGAGGGCTCAAAATAAAAATAGCTATGAAAAGAGGAGACATTACAGCCAATACCACAGAAACACAAAAGAAATTACAATGAGTAATTATAGGTCAACAGATTAGACAATGTAGAAAAAATGAAAAAATTCCTAGGAACATACATTTTTCAAGACTGAATCATGAAAAAAATAGAAAATGTGAATAGATCAATTACTAGTAAGGAGATTGAATCAGCAATCAAAATTCTCCCAACAAACTAAAGTCCAGGACCAGATGGCTTCACTCATGAAATCTATCCAACATTCAAGGAAGTTTTAATGCCTATCCTTTCCAAACTCTTTCAAAAAATAGAAGATGTGGTAACTCTTTCAAAATAATTTTAAGAAACCATCATTACTCTGATAATAGTACCAGACAAGGACACCACAAGAAATGAAAATTAGAGGTCAATATTCCTGATGAACATAGTGCAAAATCCTCAACAAATATTAGCAAACTGAATTCAAAGATAAGTTAACAGAATCAAAAACTATAATCAAGTGAGATTATTCCAGGGATGCAAGAATGGTAAAAATTGTCAGTGTGACACACTGCATTAACAAAATGAAAGATAAAAATCATCTCAATAAATACAGATAAAAAGCATTTTACAAAATGCAACATCTATTTGTTATAAAAAAATCTCAGCAAAGTAGGTATAAAGAGATCATACATCAACACAATAAAGGCCATATATGACAAGCCCACAGCTAACATCAGACTCAATGGTAAAAGCTGAAAGTTTTACCTCTAAAACTAGGAACAAAACAGAATGCCCACTCTCACCACTCTTATTTAATATTGTACTGGAAGTCCTAGCCATAGCAATTAGGCAAGAAAAAAGAAAGTAAAGCCATCCAAGTTAGAAAGGAATAAAGTATGACATGATGTCATACATAGAAATCCCTTACAGATGGTTGATACTAATATACAAATTCAGGGATGTTGCAGGGTACTAAATCAAAATACAAATATTTGTCCCCTTCCTATTCACTAACAATGACTTATCAGAAAGAAAAATTCAGAAAATCATCAAATTATCAATTGCATCAAAAATAAATACTTAGAAACAAATTTAACCAAAGAAGCAAAAGAACCATATGCCAAAAGCTATATGACATTAAAGAACGAATCTGAAAGACCACCTGGGTAGCTCAATCGGTTGAATATCTGACTACTGGTTTTGGCTCAAGTCTCGCAGTTCATGCTGTACTGGTCTCCACACTGTCAGTGGAACCTGTTTGGGATTCTCTGTCTCTCTTTGCCCCTCCCTTCCCTTTCTCAAAAATAAATAAATAAAAACTTAAAAAAAATTGGAAGAAGAAACAAATAAATGGAAAGGCATTCCACATTCATGAATTGGAAAAAAAATAATAGTTTTAAAATGTGCATATTACCCAAATAAATCTACAGATTCTAAATAATCCCTACAAAAATTACAATGGCAGTTTTCACAGATATAGAACAAACAATCCTAAAATTTGTATGGAACCACAAAAGATTCCAAATAGTCAAAGCAAACTAGAGGAAGAAGAACAAAGCTGGAGGCAATACACTCCCTGATTTCAAACTATACTACAAAGCTATAGCAATTAAAACAGTATTGGCATTGAAAAGAGACACACAGGTCAATGGAATAGAGTAGAGAGCCCAAAAATAAATTCACAAAGTTATGGTCAATTAATTTATGTCAAAGGAACCAAGAATATACAATAGGGAATGGGGAAAGAACAGTCTGTTCAATAAATGTTGTTAGGAAAATTGAACAGCCATATGTACAAAATGAAACTGGACAGCTGTCTTACACTATTCATGAAAATAAACTCAAAATGAATTAAAGACCTAATGTGAAACCTGAAACTATAAAACTCCTGGTATAAAGTGGCAAATTCCTTGACATCAGTCACAGTGATGATTTTTTTTAGATCTGACTTTAAAAGCAAAGGCAACAAAAGCAAAAAATAAACAAGTAGCACAATATTAAACTAAAAAGCTTCTGCATAGCAAACTAAACCATCAACAAAACGAAAAGCAACCTACTGAGTGGGAAAAACATTTGCAAATAATTTAGCTGATAAGAGATTAATATCCAAAAATGCATAAAAATACTCATACAATGCAATAGTAAAAAACAAAACAAAAAACTATCGATTAGAAAATAGGCAGAGAATTGAAAAGATATTTTTCCAAAGGAGCCATGCAGATGGCCAACAGACACATGAAAAGATGCTCAACATCACTAATCATCTGGACAATGCAAATCAAAGACAGCAATGAGATATCACATCACATCTGTTAGAATGCCTTCTATAAAAAAGACAAGAAGTAACAAGTATTTGCAAGGATGTGGAGAACAGGAACCCTTATGCACTGTTGGTGGCAATGTAAATTGGTGCAGGTACAATGGAAAACAGTATGGAGATTCCTTTAAAAATTAAAACTTATTTATATGATCCAACAGTTCTACTTGTGTGTATATATCTGAATAAAATGAAAACACAAACTTGAGAAGATACACATTATATATATATATATATATATATATATATATATATATATATATATAACATTAAAAAATAAAGCTTGACATTTGCAACACATGGCTAAACTTTGAGTGTATTACACTAGGTGAAGTCAGAAAAATACTGTATGATCTTACTTATATGTGGAATCTAGAAAACAAAACAAAACAAAACACAAAACTCAGAGATACATATTGGTGGCTGTCAGAGGGGAAAAGGTAAAGAGGTTGAAGAAGTACAAACTTTCAGTTTTAATATAAATAAATCATGGGGATGTAATGGAAAGCACAGTGAGTCTGGTTAATAATATTGTATTGCACATTTGAAAGTTACTAAGAAAATAAATCTTAATAGTTCTCATCACAAGAAAAATATATTTGTAACTTGATACAGTTTCAGATGGTAACTAGACTAATATGAAGATCATTTTTCAGTGTATACAAATATCAAATATTTTTGTTGTACACATGAAACTAATATGTTATATGTCAATTATACCTCAATATTTTTTTCATTTAAAAATAATTTCAAAAAATAAAGTAAAACTTGATCTCACATTACACAGGAAAAAATAAAAAAAAAAACAGATTAGGTTAGATGTTATGCTATATGTTCATAGCTCCCTGGTCCTTTTCTCCATGGGACTTACTGTGGATTCAATTTTAAGTTTGTTTGATCTGTTGTTGTTCAATGTCCATATCTAATGCTAGAATGTTACCCCATTAAGTCAAGAATGATGTTTTTGCTAGTTATTCTCAGAAACAACACAAAGTGCCTAGCATACTATAAGCACTCAATAAATATTTGTTAAATAATAAAAGCTAAAAATAACCTTTTTGTTATCATTTTTTGCACTTAGACAGTAATTGACAGTCTGAGCATCTTTTCACTGGATGTGGATTAGTTTCACTAAAGTATAATCTTCCTGACTCATTCAAGCACTGCAATCTATTTGTCTGAAGATAGAGATCAGGTTTCAATTGACACAGCTGAGATTTAAACTGTCTGTTTGGTGTCAAAATGTACAGTTAATCATTGAGAACTGCCATATGATATAAAAATGTCCAGCCAATTGACCTAATATCTCCAGGTTTGTGTATGTTGTGAAGTAAAACCCTTTCAATCCTATTCATCACAAGATTACACAATCTCATTTTTACACATAATAAAGATGAGATATCTACCATTCTGTATTGGTTTGATGCAGTCTGACTAGATTCCACAGCACTTGTACTGGGAGGAAATTGGTCTGTTTCTGGGGACACGGACAGGGCTATTACCCCAAGACGTCCTTTGCACTTATGGTCAATGCTTTGTATTGACTTATGGTCAATGCTGGTCAAATGCTTTGTATTTTTGCTGTTCTTATTTCTAAACAGTTAAATAGTGTAGACATAGTCTCCACTCTTTAAGTATGACATTCTATGATTATTAGAACTTTTATTTTACCATTATTGATTGAAATGGATTTTTTGTACAAATTCTGAGGAATTACATGTCTTAGACTTGCATGCATGTGTGCACATATTTGTGTGTCTGTGTATATGTGACAAAACATTATCAAAGTAGAAAGACTATATTACTGAAAAATATTCTACTTTTTTCCCTTAGAGATAGTTTGCTGCATTTGTTTTCTATTGCTCTATAAAAAATTACCATAAGCATAGCAGCATAAAATTATACTCATTTATTATCTCATAGTTCCTGTGGATCAGAAATACAGGTATGACTTAGTTGAGTTCTCTCTCTTAGGGTCTCAAAAGGGTATATGCAAGTGTTGGCTGGAATTGGAGTCCTGTCTGATGCTCAATATCTTTTTCCAGTCTCCTGTGGTTGTCAGCAGAATTCATTTCCTTGCAGTTGTACACCTCATGGAACCTTTCTCCTCAAGTCCAACAGGAGAGAGGACTAGTTTTTGCTGCTTCCAGTCTCTCATCTCCTGGTCCCTTTTGGAGATGCCACCTGATCCAGCCAGGTCCATCCATAATGTTCTCCCTTGGAATTCATTTAAAGCCAAATGATTAGGGACTTAATTACATATGAAAAATGTTTCTACTTTGCCAATTTATGTGGGTGAAAGCAATTTCAGGTTCAATTTAGGTTCAAAGAGGGTGGGATTACACAAAGATATATGGCATCGAGGTTCATCTTAGAATTCTGCATACCAGATTCATACATGGTCTACAACACAATCTGCATGAGTTTTCTATACAAGAGCTTCATTTTGGATAGTATTCCAAATGGTATTAATGTTTAATTCTAATTGTTATTTTGAACATTTTATGAAAGCTATTAATGTTTAATTTTAATTACTTACTGGAACTAAGAATTTACTTTTAATTGGGCTAGTAAGTACAATAAAGGTTTTTGTCAGTTATTAACTCTAAGTATCTCTTGAAACAGTCTCTCAAATTAAAATGTAAATAACTAAGTTCTGAAATAGACTTGTTTTTAGCTATTCTATGTGATGCTACAAAAACTAATGTTTTAAAAGTCAGACTAGCAAAAAAGAATTTATTTATTTTCACATGAAAGAATAAATAAATTAAAAGTGTACAAAGAAAATATTTGCAAAATGATTGCATTTTAATTTATTTTCCCTTGTATTAACATAAGAAAGTATTTTGTTGGGGCTCAGTATATTAACTTCAGTTGAATTTCATTCTTTTTAATTTTTTTTTAATTTTTTTAATTTTTTAAACATTTATGTATTATTGAGAGACAGACAGAATCAGAGAATGCACAGGGGAGGGGTAGAGAGACGGAGAGACACAGAATCTGAAGTAAGCTCCAGGCTCTGAGCTGTCAGCACAGAGCCCGATGCGGGGCTCAAACTCACAAACCACAAGATCATGACCTGAAACGAAGTCGGTCACCCAACCAACTTAGCCACCCAGGCACCCCTGAATTTCATTCTTTATGGTGAAATACCCATAATATCATCTTACTATGAATCTAAATTTAATTCTTCTTATAGAAACACCATATTCTAACGAACAAATCACAACATTTGGAACAGGACTCCTGGGCTTGAATCCCAGTGCCAATAGTAACCCACCAGATGTGGAACATTAACATGTTATATAACATTTTGTGGTCACGGTATCCTCATAAATAAAATAGGCATAATAATAGGTACCAGCCTTAAGAGGATTATGGAGAAGATTATATTTGTTAATTAAATTTGTTTCTATATACTTAGAGCCTGGCACATGAAATTTGTGTGTGAGTATGTGTGTGTGTCTAACACATATTTAAATGTTTTTAATCTGTATAAACATGAAATTATGTCTTTCAGTTTGGACCTGTGTGTGTACATGATGATAAAGAAATCCCTAAACAAGTATTAAAGCACCGAGAGACAAAAACAATGACTACTGTTTTTTAAAACCCCTAACGTTGGGGCGCCTGGGTGGCTTAGTCAGTTAAGCGTCTGACTTCGGCTCAGGTCACGATCTCGCGGTCTGTGAGTTCGAGCCCCGTGTCGGGCTCTGTGCTGACCGCTCAGAGCCTGGAGCCTGTCTCAGATTCTGTGTCTCCCTCTCTCTCTGACCCTCCCCTGTTCATGCTCTGTCTCTCTCTGTCTCAAAAATAAATAAATGTTGAAAAAAAATTTAAAAAAATAAAAATAAAAAAAATAAACAAAACCCGTAATGCAAAGGTTCTTAGGCTTGGAGATGCAGAAAAGAATACATATCCTACCCACTACTGCAAGTAACAGTATTCACAGAACCATACTACTATGAGTTCTTTTTCTCATGGTCAGGATCAATCTATACAAAAAGTACTAATGACTTGGAGTGCCTGGGTGGCTCAGTCCCTTAAGTGGCCGACTTCAGCTCATGTCATGATCTCACTGGCTTGTGAGTTTGAGCCTTGCATCAGGCTCTTTGCTGCCAGCTTGGAGCCTGGAGCCTGCTTCAGATTCTGTGTCTCCCTCTCTCTGCCCCTCCCCCACTCATACTCTGTCTCTCTCAAAAAATAAGTAAACATTAAAAAAAAATTTTAAAGTATTAATGACTCAAACATGGTAGAAAAACAATATAAGTTTAACACATCTGAAAATGTAAGAAAAGTTAGATCTTTCAGGAAACAGGGAAGGAAGTAGAAACATATTGATAAAAACACCGTATTCTCATTTAATATAGTAAAGGTTCTCAGTAGCTGCACACATTGATGGTACATGACCCAAAGTTCAAATGAGTCATATAAATATGCAGAAGTAACCAAAAGAATAATTCAAAAAAGTATGTCTGTATCAAATATTGAGAGGAGTGAGGAAGGCTAATAGAATAATATAATTGCACAGAATGATTTTTCACAGGTAAGTGTCAAGGGATTTTGTTTAAAGTTGTTAAATTGAAAAATAGACTCATATGTTTATTATTTCAACATACTTAAATTCTTTTAAAAGATAAGCAATATTGGCAAACCTTTAGCCAGACTTTTCAAGAAAAAAAAATCAAATAAATCCAAAATAAAAGAGATCAGTTACAATTGATACCAGAGAAATATAAAAGATCATAAGTGACTACTACCAACAATTACACACTAATAAATTGAACAGCCTAGATGAATTAATTCCCAGAAACATACAACCTATCAAGAATGAATCATAATGAAACAGAAAATTTGAACAGTCCAATTACTAGTAAGAAGATTGAATCAGTAATCAAAACCTCCTGAAAAACAAAAGTTCAGGACCAGATGGCTTCACTGGTGAATTCTACTGAACATTCAAGGAATATTTCAGACTAATCCTTCTCAAACCCTTCCAAAAAAATGTAAGAAGAGGAAACTATCCCAAGATCATTTTGTGAGGACCCATTACCCTGATATTAAAACCAAAAAAGGATGCCAGAAAAAAAAAAAAAAAAGAAAATTACAGGCCAATATCCCTGATGAACATAGATACAAAAAATCTCAACAAAATATTAGCACACCAAATTCAACAATACATTAAAATGATCATACACCATTATCAAGTGGGATTTATTCCTGTGATACCAGAATGGTTCTACTTCCACAAATCAGTCAAACTGCTACACCACATTAACAAAATGAAGGATAAAAACACATGATCTTATCAATAGATGCAAAAAAGATAATGAATTATCAGAAAGATAAATGAAGAGAGCAATTCCAGGGGCACCTGGGTGGCTCAGTTAAGCATCTGACTTCAGCTCAGGTCATGATATGGTTCCTGAGTTCGAGCCCTGGGTCGGGCTCTGTGCTGACAGCTCAGAGTCTGAAGCCTGCTTCAGATTCTGCGTCTCCCTCTCTCTCTCTGCACCCCGCCCCCCGCTCACACTCTGTCTCTCTCTCTCAAAAATATGAAGATTAAAAAAATAAAAAAAAATAAATGAAAAAAGAGAGCAATTCCATTGACACTTGCATTAAAAAGGATAAGATATCTAGGAATAAACTGATGCAGTCCTTCTGGAAAATAGTATGGAGTTTCCTCAAAAAGTTAAAAATAAAACTACCATATAATCCAGTATTTCTGCTTCTAGATTTTTACCTGAGAAATATGAAATACTGCCGTAAACAAGAATGAAATACCACCATTTGTAACAACATGGATGGATCTCAAAGGCATTATGCTAAGTAAAATACATCAAAGAAAGACAAATACTGTGTGAAGTCTCTCTCTCTCTCTCTCTCTCTCTCTCTCTCTCTCTATATATATATATATATATATATATATATATATAACAAAATATCTATATCAATATCTAGCCAGCCAGCAATTGAGAAAGAGCAGTGAAAAGAGATTGACAAGAGACAGCAGGACACATTATTATGTCAAGTATGTTTTACCCAGACCACCAGCCTATTGTTGTAGTCAAGGAGCTAATTAATTGTTAATTGCACACCATGGTTCAAACCCTTAAAATTCCTACTCTGGGTATAAGGAAGGAATTGACAAGATCATGGCCATGTTAGCACATACTTATCATGTGGCTATTGGACTACCTTTAGATAAAAGTGTCCCTAAATCTAGACAGGTGCAGTTAGCTCCTATAGCAAAGCTTGATGAGTGGGCCAAAACTGACTTCCAGAAATAACTTAATGACTCGTTGGGTGCTTCTGCACAATAAAGCCTATACAATTATAGCAGAAATAAATTGCCTCTTAACATGTCATTCCTTCTGCATCCACACAGAAAAGACAGTTTCTGTTTAAATGACCCTATGCCCTCCCAAGAGCACTATTTAAAAAATGCACATACTGGGGGATCCAACATGGCAGAGAAGTAGGGGAATCCAAAGTTCTCTCATCTCTCAAACACAGCAGTGTTGAGGCCAAAGGACTTTGAACTCCAAGAGTCCTGGCAGGAACGTGACAGAGACATCTCTAGGAACCCACCAGGATAACCTGTGGGCCATAGGTTCATGATTGTGAACTGGGAGAGAGAAAACTGTTAGTGCAGGAATGGAGGGGAGGTAACCCCTTCTGCAGAGAGACAAAGGGAAGAGAAAGGCTGGGGAAATGTTGGACCATATCTAGACAAGAGAAAAAACACAGACTGGGACAGAGAAACATCTAATCTCTAACTGTGGGGCTTTCTCTGGACTGGGGCTGGCTGCCATGTTCACAAACCTGGCAAGGAGAGGTGCCAGTCTGGGCTCTGTAACTAGTCCAGAGGCATAGTCCACAGTGGGAGAAAGTAATTCCCTCCCTGGAATGTTTTGGGAAGAAGACATATAATGATTCAAAGGACAAAGACTGCCTACACCCACAGCCAGAGGCAATATATTAGGCAGCCCAGAGTGGCACTTCTCCAAAACCGTGGTGTAGGCAGTGGGAACCTTTAAGACATTGGGGTTTAAGTCCCAGCCAAGTGACAAGGAGGCACGGGAGTTGGTGGAGTGGGACAAATAACCTCGTTCACTCCCACAGCACAGACAGTACAGCCTAAACAGAGTGGTTTGGGACACCCGGTCCATGGAGACAGACTGAGGGGGTTGCAATTTTTCTCCCCCTCACCAACAAGGTGGGGCTTAAGGAAGCAGACAATGGGCCCAGAGTGGAGACAGGACCCACCTGCACCAAACGACACCTCTTCTCACCTGGTAACTGAGTATCTACTGGAACAGAATTGTCGCTGACTACCCAGACAGCTTCTCCTCCAGACCAGTGCTGTTGCATTGCCTGAATTAATTTTCAGACAATTCTTATCATATATATATATCTATATCTATATCTATATCTATATATATATAGATACAGATATATACTCTTCCTTCCTTTTCTCCTTATCTTTTCCCTTCTCTAGTCTGGTTATTCTGGTTGTTGGTTTGTTTAAGCAGACATATTATGATTTTGATTTGTTTAAGTAGACATCTTTAATCTATTTTCTTTATACATATTCTACACCTCCTTTATTTTCCTTTCTCTCTGTCTGGATTAAGCAGTATAATTTCTCTGTCTGGTCAATTTTATTTTATTTTATTTTTCCCTTCCCCTGTCATTTCTATCTTTGTATGGGATAAGGCCTCTTCCATCAGCACTGCTTCCACCCTGTTGTTTACTTGTAGCTGGTATTTCTGGTTTTTTGTTTTTGTTTTTGTTTGTGTGTGTGTTTGTTTTTCTTTCTTGTTTTTTTTTTGTTTGTTTGTTTCCCTTTCCAGGAAGACTTCGATGAACAAATCAAAGCACACCTGGTGGAGGGCCCAAAACATCTTTAGGAGTAAGGACATAAAG
The DNA here is from genome assembly GCF_023721935.1 of Panthera uncia. Taxonomy (NCBI): domain Eukaryota; kingdom Metazoa; phylum Chordata; class Mammalia; order Carnivora; family Felidae; genus Panthera; species Panthera uncia. Next base: position 34,709,927 of record NC_064807.1, read on the forward strand.
TAACCAAAGTCACAACAACAGAGAGCAAGTAACACACTCCAAAGAACAACTCCTGAAGGGCCAGGCCCTGGACAGTGTATGACCCCTCTTTAATAGAGTAGTGCTTGCAGGTGCAAGGCATATAACAAGCTTTTAAAACACATAAGGGACAGAAAACTAGCCAAAATCAGGACACAGGAGAATTCTCCTCAAAAGAAATTCCAGGAAAAATTGACAGTTAAAGAATTGATAAAAACAGCTATAAACATATAACTGAACAAAAATTTAGAATAATAGTCATAAGATTAATTGCTAGACTTGAAAAAAGCAAAGAATACAGCAGAGAATCTATTGCTGCAGAGATCAAGGAACTAAGAAATAGTCATGATGAATTAAAAAATGATGTAAATGAGGTGCAAAATAAACTAGAGGCAGTGACAGCAAGGATTAAAGAGGCAGAGGGGAGAAAAGGTGAAACAAGATAAAATTATGGAAAAACATGGAGCTGAGAAAAATAGAGATAAAAAAATTCTGGACCATGAGGGGAGAATGAGAGAACTAAGTGATTCAATGAAATGGAACAATACCCGTATCACAGGAGTTCCAGAAGAAGAGGGGGGAGAGAAAAAGAGGCAGAAGCTATAGCTGAACAAATCATATCTGAGAACTTCCTCAATCAGGTTAGGAAAGATACACTGAAATCCAGGAGGCACAGATAGCTCCCTTCAGACGTAACTTGAATTGATCTTCTGCATGACATATCATACTGAAAGTGGCAAAATACAAAGATAAAGAGATAATTCTGAAAGCAGCCAGGGATAAATGGGCTTTAACATACAAGAGTAGACATATAAGGGTAGTAGCAGACCTATCTACTGAAACTGGGCAGGCCAGAAAGGAGTGGCAGGAAACTTTCAATGTGCTGAATAGGAAATACACACAGCCAAGAATCCTTTATCCAGCAAACCTGTCATTCAGAATAGAAGGAGAGATAAAGGTTTTCCCAGACAAACAAAAAGAGAAGGAATTCATCACCACTAAACCAGGCCTACAAGAGATCCTAAGGGGGATTCTGTGGGTGGAATGTTGCAAAGAGAACACAAAGGACCAGAGACATCACTACAAGGATGAAACCTACAGATAACACAATGACTCTAAATCCATATCTTTCAATAATAACACTGAATGTAAATGGACTAAATGTTCCAATTAAAAAACACAGGGCATCAGAATGGATAAGATCCATCTATTTGCTGTCTACAAGAGACCCATTTTAGACCTGTGGATACCTTCAGATTGAAAGTGAGGGGGTGGAGAACCATCTATCATGCTACTGGAAGTCTATAGAAAGCTGGAGTAGTCATATCAGACAAACTAGATTTTAATCTAAAAGCTGTAACAAGAGATAAAGAAGGGCATTTTATAATAATTACAGGGTCTATCCATCAAGAAGAGCTAACAATTATAAATGCTTTTGCACCGAATTTGAAAGCACCCAGATATATAAACCAATCACAAACATAAGTAATGTTATAGGTAGGAATGTGGTAATTGCAAGGTACTTTAATACTCCACTTACAACAATGGACAGATAATCTAGACAGAAAATCAACAAAAAAACAATGGCCCTGAATGATACACTGGACCAGATGGACTTGACAGATATATTCAGGACTTTTCATCCTAAAGCAACAGAATACACATTCTTCTCAAGTTCACATGGAACATTCTCCAAGATAGGTCATTTACTGGGTCACAAAACAGCCCTCAAAAATGTAAAAAAATTGAGATCATACCATGCACACTTTCAGATCACAATGCTATGAAACTTGAAGTCAACCTCAGGAAAAAGTTTGGAAAACCTCCAAACGCATGGAGGTTAGAGAACAGCCTACTAAAGAATGAATGGTAGGGGTGCCTGGGTGGCTCAGTCATTTAAACATTCGACTTCAGCTCAAGACATGATCTCAATGTTTGTGGGTTTGAGCCCCCCATCAGGCTTTGTCCTGACAGCTCAGAGCCTGGAACCTGCTTCAGATCCTGTGTCTCCCTCTCTCTCTGCTCCTCCCCCGCTTATGCTCTGGCTCTGTCTCTGTCTCTCTCAAAAATAAATATTAAAAAAAATTAAAAACAAAGAATGAATGGGTCAACCAGGAAATTAAAGAGGAATTAAAAATATATGGAAACAAATGAAAATGAAAACAGAACAGTCAAACCATTTGGGAAGCAACAAAGGCAGTCCTAAGAGGAAAATACATGGCAATCCAGACCTATCTCAAGAAACAAGAAAAATCCCAAATACAAAATCTAGCAGCATACCTAAAGGAAATGGGAGCAGAACAACAAAGAAACCAAGGCCAGCAGAAGAAGAGAAATAGTAAAGATTAAAGCAGAAATAAACAGTATAGAATCCAAAAAAAACAGTAGAACAGATGGATGAACCTAAGAGCTGTTTTTTTTTTTGAAAAAATAAACAAAATTGATAAAACCCTAGCCAGACTTCTCAAAAAGAAAAGAAAGAGGACCCAAATAGATAAAATCACGAATGAAAATGGATTTATCACAACCAATCCTTCAGAAATACAAGCAATTATCAGAGAATACTATGAAAAATTATATGCCAACAAACTGCACAACATGGAATAAATGGACAAATTCCTAGACACCCACACACTACAAAAACTCAAACCGAAAGAAATAGAACATTTGAACAGACCCATAACTAGTGAAGAAATCGATTCAGTTATCAAAAATCTCCCAACAAATAGAGTCCTGGGCCAGATGGCTTCCCTCAGGAATTCTACCAGACATTTAAAGCAGAGTTAATACCTATCCTCAAGCTGTTCCAAAAAATTGAAATGGAAGAAAAACTTCCAGACTCATTCTATGAAGCCAGCATTGACTTGATTCCCAAACCAGACAGAGACCCCACAAAAAAGGAGAATTACTAGCCAATATCCCTGATGAACATGGATGCAAAAATTCTCAACATGATACTAACAATTCTAATTCAAGAATATATAAAAAGAATTATTCACCATGATCAAGTGGGATTCATTCCTGGGCTGAAGGGCTGGTTCAATATTCACAAATCATCAATGTGACACATCACATTAACAAAATAAAGGATAAGAACCACATGATCCTGTCAATAGATGCAGAAAATGCATTTGACAAAATGCAGCATCCTTTCTTAATAAAAACCCTCAAGAAATTTGGGACAGAAGGAACATACCTAAACATCATAAAGGCCATATATGAAAAGTTCACAGCTAATATTATCCTCAAAGTGGAAAAACTGAGAGCTTTCCCCCTGAGTTTAGGAACATGGCAGGAATGTCCACTCTTATCACTATTGTTTAAAATAGTGATGGAAGTTCTATCAACAGCAATCAGACAACAAATGAAATAAAAGGTATCAAAATTGGCAAAGAAGTCAAACTTTCACTTTTCGCAGACGGCATGATACTCTACATGGATAACCTGAAATATTCCACCAAAAGACACCTAGAACTGATACATGAATTCAGCAAAGTTGCAGGGTACAAAATCAATGTACAGAAATCAGCTGCATTCCTATACACTAATAATGAAGCAACAGAAAGAAAAGTAAAGAAATTGATCCCATTCACAATTGCACCAAGAACCATAATATACCTAGGAATAAATCTAACCAAAGAGGTAAAAGATCTGTATGATGCAAAGTATATAAAACTTATGAAGGAAATTGAAAAAGACAGAAAGAAATGGAAAAACATCCCATGCTCATGGATTGAAAGAATAAATATTGTTAAAATGTCAATACTACCCACAGCAATCTACACATTCAATGCAATCCCAATCAAAATTGCACCGCCATTCTTCTCAAAGCTGAAACAAACAATCCTAAAATTTGTATGGAACCACAAAAGACCCCGAATAGCCAAAGTAATATTAAAGAAGAAAACCAAAGCAGGCAGCATCTCAATCCCAGACTTTAGCCTCTACTACAAAGTTGTAATCATCAAAACAGTATGGTATTGGCACAGACACATAGACCAGTGGAATAGAATACAGAACCCAGAACTGGTCCCATATGGCCAACTAATCTTTGACAAAGCAGGAAGGAGTATTCAATTGAAAAAAGACAGTCTCTGTAGCAAATGTGCTGGGAGAACTGGACAGCAACATACAGAAGAATGAAACTAGACCACATTCTTACACCATACACAAAAATAAACTCAAAATGGATGAAAGACCTAAATGTGAGACAGGAAACCATTTCTCCTAGATGAGAAACCAGGTCACAACCTCTTTGACCTCAGCTGCAGCAATTTCTTGCTTGACACATCTCCAAAGGCAAGGGAATTAAAAACAAAAATGAATTATCAGGATTTCATCAAAATAAAAAGCTTCTGCACTGCAAAGCAAACAATCAACAAAAATAAAAGGCAAATGATGGAATGGGAAAAGATATTTGCAAATGATATATCAGATAACGGGTTAGTATCCAAAATCTATAAAGAATTTACCAAACTCAACACCCAAAAAACAAGTAATCCAGTGAAGAAATAGGCAGAAGATATGAATAGACACTTGTCCAAAGAAGGCATCCAGATGGCCAACAGACACATTAAAAGATACTCAGTGTAACTCCTCATCATGGAAATACAAATCAAAACCACACGAGATACCACCTCACACTGGTTAGAGTAGCTAAAATTAACAACTCTGGAAACTACAGATGCTGGAGAGGATGTGGAGAAACGGGAACCCTCTAGCACTCTTACTGGGAATGCACACTGGTGCAGCCACTCTGGAAAACAGAGTGGAGGTTCCTCAAAAAATTAAAAACAGAACTACCCTATGACCCAGCAATAGCACTGCTAGGAAGAGTGCTGATGCATAGGGGCATTTGTACCCCAATGTTTATAGCAGCACTTTCAACAATAGCCAAATTATGGAAAGAGCCTAAATGTCCATCAACTGATGAATGGGTAAAGAAGTTGTGGCTTATATATACAATGGGATATTACTTGGCAATGAGAAAGAATGAAATATGGCCTTTTGTAGCAACATGGATAGAACTGGAGAGTTATGTTAAGTGAAATAAGTCATACAAAGAAAGACAGATACTATATGTTTTCACTCTTATGTGGATCCTGAAAAACTTAACAGAAGACCATGGGGAGGGGAAGGGTAAAAGAAAAAAGTTAGAGAGAGAGGGAGGGAGGCAAACCATAAGAGACTCTTAAAAACTGAGAATAAACTGAGGGTTGATGGGGGGTGGGAAGGAGGGGAAAGTGGGTGATGGTCATTGAGGAGGGCAGCTTTTGGGATGAGCACTGGGTGTTGTATGGAAACCAATTTGACAATAAATTTCATATTAAAAAAAGATGTGGTATATATATATACAGTGGAAGACTACTTGGCAATGAAAAGGAGTGAAATCATGCCATTTGCAGAAATGTAGATGGAACTGGAAGGTATTATGCTGAGTAAAATAAGTCAGTCAGAGAAAGTCAGATATCATATCCAGTCATATGTGGATCTTGAGCAACTTAATAGAAGACCATGGGGGAAGGGAAGGGGAAAACAACAGTTATAAACAGAGAGGGAGGGAGGCCAACCATAAGGGACTCTTAAATACAGAGAACAAACTGAAGTTTGATTGGGGGGGGGGCAGGGGAAATGGGTGATGGGCATTGAGGAGGGAACTTGTTGGAATGAGCATGGGGTGTTGAATGTAAGCGATGAACCATGGGAATCTACCCCCAAATCAAGAGCACACTTTGCACACTGTATGTTAGACAGTTTGACAATAAATTAAATTTTAAAAAAGTAAATTGAAAAATTAAAAATGCACATACTGGTGCCACCACTGCTATTGTACATGTCCTAAACTCAAGCCTCACACTCCCCTTGGGATGGTATCCATGCATCAAGCAGGAGCCAGTAGAAATATAACACAGGCAGAACAGGAAGCCTCACAGTGCCATCTGTTCATTCTTCTGCTAGACGGGATTTTGTTGGTTACCCTTTCCATTTGGGATCTAGCTCCTGACATGTTGCTGTGTCCCTCTTCTCCCACCTTTGATGTCTTTTCTTCTATTACTTAACGAAACAACTATCCTAATTTAGGAGCATTACTTTGGTAGGAAATCTTTTCCTCCTCCTCACTTTCAGATCACTGCACAATATATTGAAGGCTATTCCTTAGCCTTTTTATTCTTCTAGTACCTATGCTACATGATTTGTTTTAAGAAGCTCAAATAGGGGCGCCTGGGTGGCTCAGTCGGTTAAGCATCTGACTTCAGCTCAGGACATGTCCTCAAGACATGTTCTCATGATTCACAAGTTCAAGCCCCACATTGGGCTCTGTGCTGACAGCTCAGAGCCTGGAGTCTGCTTTGGATTGTATGTCTCTCTCTCTCTTTTTCTCTGCCCCTTCCCCACTTGTGCTCTGCTTCTCTCTCTCTCTCAAAAATAAAATAAGTAAATAAATAAATAAAATTACCAAATAAAAACTTGACCTCCACTTTTTTTCTTTGGGGGGGGGGGCAGGCATTGGAAGGTAGTTGATTTGGCTTTATCATTTTAAAAACAGATTTTTAAAATTAACTTAAAACTTCCATAACCGTTTTAACAAAAATGAAAACCCATTTATATTATCTTGTTAAAACTATTTTAGAAGGAAAAGTTCTATTTATTATGTAATGTCTCAATTAGCTTCTGGGTCATTAGTTTTAAAAACAATTCTACAGTTGCCCATTTTCAAATATGTTATAAGATTACTCTTTCTATTTTCTGTACAGAATTTAAAACATCAATTTATCTGTTAACTTACTGAACTAAATAAAGACACAATTTGGCTTTTATTTTCAGGAACACAGAAATCTAGAATTCACTTTAGTTCAAGCATAGGCTGAATGAACAAAGTCTATAATTTGTAAAAGTTCATTACAACTAATATATGAGGCATACAAATATAAGATATTTTTGAGGCTAGGAAAGGATAGGAGAATTTGCTTAAGAGATGCGGTTCTTATCCTATCTAATTAAAGAATTAGGAGAAAAACGAAACTCAGCAGTAATGACATGCCTTTGGTATTTAAAAGCATTTCTGGCATGAAAGCTTCATCATTGCCTCATTTACTTTACAATTTCTAAAATACAGTCATGGCAAGAGCCCAGATTAGAACTGGGAAATTAAAAACATTTTTTTTCTTCTTGAGGAGTTTATTTCAGAGATACTAAAACTGGGTTACAAGAAAATATGCAACAGAAAAGATCCAATCTTGCTTTCATCTGTACTCAAAGAAATTGACCATATAATAGGGCATTTATAAGGTACCAAGTGGGAATATATGATGTAGAATAACCGAAAGATTTCTCACTTACTTACTCTAAATCAATATAGGCATTTTTTTTTATTTTTTTTAATTATTTTTTACTGCAGTCTCTAGAAAACCAAAGACTAGATTAAAATTTGAAGAAAAGGTTGCCAGAATGGGACTTATTTAAGTGTTGTTAAATTAATCAAGGAAGCTTTTAGGCAAGGTGGCTCTAATGTTGTGTTGTTATATAAGCAAACCAAAACAGTTTTCTGCTTTGCTTCCACCTTTTCTCTAGAAGTGTCCTTTCCAGAGCTCCTGACTGTGGAGCTTTCAACCATGTCTGGCTTGGTGCTGCCTAATCAGTTTTTGCTCAAACTCTTAAAAATGTTACTACTTTCAGTTTATCCTTTAAGAGAGTCCATACTATAAAGCCCAAAGCCCCCAGAAATGAGGCACATTCACATGAAGTTTGGGCAGATATAACAACCTAGTTATTTCTTATTTATCCATATATAATTTCATTGATGTATTTATTTATATATTTGTTTATGTATTTATGCATTTATTCATAGGCTTTAAGTGGCATCCTCTCTATTTTAAGAAAGCAATAAATCAACTTTATATTTTCATAACTTATGCTTCCATACAATACACACCAGTTACTGAGTGTCAACAACAGGAAAGTTTAGATGTTGTGTGAACACAGACAAGATCCTTGCTCACACTGATAAGACTGTCTAACATAAGAATGGTATAAATGATTTCTCCCAAATGTCTATAGTCACACTAATGAGAGCTTTACATGGTTTTTTTGTTTGTTTTTATTTAATCTGAAGAGTAAGTGGAAGTAATAATCTGGCAGTGTTACTGTCCCTCATCCCTTAATCCTAATACCACACCTGACCTTCAATTATGAGGAAAAATAGAAGAAAAGGGGGGAAAAAAAGGAAATGACTGCAAATGTAGAAGCCATATGTTCTTTATTCACCACAAAAGTTTATTAGGGCGTTTTAAAAACGGTACTGAATGGGCAATTCTACAATGTCATTTGGAACTAAAGTATCCATTGTGTGTAGGACACTCTTTATATACATATGAGATTTAAAATAAAGTAAGGGTAATAAAAGATGCATAAGACCAGTTGTGATGAAGAGTAGAAGGCACTGGGTGGGAAGGAAGGTGCAGAGAAAATGAGTATTTAGACAAAGAAGGATCTCTTAGGACGTATGTGTAGGTGTTGAGGAGGGATAGGGTAAATAGGGTTGATTACACTGAAATTTTCACATATTTATTTTGTTGAAATTTAAGTCAGCATTCTAGTCAATTTGAACTTTTCCTCATCCTTAGTCACTTATTCAAATCGCAAAGCAAGAGCTACTGGTAAAAATCTTTTCTGATAGGATGACCATGATAAATTGTTGAACTTGGTGTCTTTGGGTCAAATGTAGGAGCCTCTCCACAGGTGTGGGAGGAAAACAGTAAATATTGATAGCTAGTTGCTGCTAGGAGAAAATTGCATGCCTTAAAAGCATCCAAAATACTGTTAATTTATTCAGTAAAAGTCAGGATTTTTCTTTTCCGCATACCTCAGCTATCTCGTCTCCTTTGTATGACTTTTCCAGAACTGTTAACAAAGACAATCTTAAGCTGGCTGGTTTACTCTTTTTAAACTGCGACAGTCTAAAGGAAGCACTGATGCAGACATAAACCCACAAATCAGGTTCCAACTTAAGAAAGAGAATGTCAGACATTTGCTTTCAGGATTACAGCACTACACATGAAAGCTGTAGTCATATCACAGTGCAGCTTAATTTTGGAAAGCTTCTCTTTCACTTTCTTCTCTTTCACTTTCTTCCATATGTTTAAAAATGACATATCCCACTAATATACATTATAATATACAAATGGATTAAGAAAATAGGAAATTGTATTACTGACTCCCACATTGGACTGAGCTTTCTAACGTTCCTTTCATCCTTGGTTTTAAACAATAAGACCATAGGGAGATGTGTTATTTGAAAACATATTTAGGTTGCATTTATAATACCCACCACACATTAAATTTAGAGTAAAAAACCCAAAATATAGCATTCCATGAATGCTTAAATATAACGAATAAGGGTCCAAGTCATGAAGGGTCAGTGTTATTACAGGATTTAGTGTTAGCCAGTATCATTATTAAATAACATGAAAATTATCTCAACAAAGGAAAATTATCTCAACAAACACAATACTCTACAGATACTTTTGCATATGAATAAACTCTCTTGATACAGAAATGACAAGCAAATGCTAGAGAAATGTAAAAGAAGTATGGGTTGTTTATCTAATATTGACAGCACTAAATAGTCTGACCTTCCATTTTTATAACAAATGAAATTTGTTATCAGGGAATCTGTATTAATTGCCCCTAGATACTGATTTATTCAGGAATGAGCATGTACTGACATTTCTCTTCAAGTGTGAACAAAGCTTCTTGGAGGACTCCAGAGGCAGGTTTCCTTGCTGATATATATGAGTGAAATTAGTGTCCTTATCAGAAGAATTATAAGAATGAAGATCTCTCTTTCCCTACCAATGTTGTAAGAATGAAGATCTCTTTCCCTACCAGTGTAAAGAGACAGAAACAAGGCAGCTTTGTGGAAACAAGGAAGACAGTCCTTATCAAGAGCCAATCATGCTGGCACCCTGAGCTCAGACTTCCAGTCTCTGGAACCACGAGAAATAGTTTGCTGGGACATTTGGGAGACTCAGTCAGTTGAGCATCTCTTGATCTCAGCTCAGGTCATAATCTCACAGTTCGGTTTTTGGTTTCAAGCTCTGCTTTGGGCTCTGTGCTGACAGCGCAGAGCCTGCTTGGGATTCTTTCTTTCTCCTTCTCCCTCTCTCTCTTTCTGTCCCTCTCCCATTTGCGTGCTCTCTCTCTCTCTCAAAATAAATAAATAAACTTAAAAAAAAGAAAGAAATATTTGTTTAAGTCATCTAGTCTAAGGCATTTTTTGTTATAAGAGCTCAATCCACTTAAGACATCTGTGAAGGAGTATTATTGATTTCATCATAAATGTTAGAATTTAAGTAGCATGGCCAAGATCCTGCAGAGAGTGGCAGACGTAGTATTCCATGCTTGATATCTCTGGCCTCAAATTCTGTGTTTTCTGCTTCCACATCAAAATGAAATGTCACAACCTGAAAACTCAACAAAATGTTGAGGATCCCCTACAAGAGCTATAGCAAAAAGAAAAAGAAATGGAAATACTCAGTATTTATCCTGCAAACAATCATTTTATTTCCCCTAGACTAATTCATAGGACTTTTGTCCTCTGCATTTCAATTAAAAAAATACTGAAAATGGTAATTGTTTCAAGATATACACAAATATCAAAATTTTGAAGAAGGATCTAGCATTTGACAAGAAATTTAGTTTAAGTACTTCAGAGAGTAGAAAAACAAAAAGCCTAAAAGAAGTTAAGCCTGAAGAATATTAAATCAAATTACATAAATTTTATTTTCCTTTGCTCCATCATTAAGTTAAGGACACTCCTAGAGTTTTTACGAAACCTCACATTAAATTGAAAGGATATATTTCATGATAAGGTGGGCAGTAACTTTAAAATGTCCTTTCCCCAAAGTTAGTATATGCTGAAGGGATATATATTACAGAAAAATTCACCAATAAGTTATGATACTTCAGAATGTTTTGAAATATGGCTCTAGTTCCTGTTGGTAGAAATCACACAAATCCCCAGGGTGACTGATGATGTCTCTTTCAGAGATACCAAGGTGAGACATAGAGTTAGACAGATCTTAGTACTAATCTGTTCAAAATATTCTACCTTCTTACAAATAGCATGGAATCAACAATGTGGTGAATTTTTTTTCTGCCATTCTTACTGTGGTTGTTCAGTGATATATAAAACCACAATTTAAAAAGTGATGGATTCTCACTCATTTTTCCATTACTTATGGCATATTGTATAATAACTATCAGGTATGATAAGTATCCAGGAATCTATAAAACTTTCTCAACATTATTATAAAATATGTGAAACATTTTACCAGAATTTGGTGCCTTGGTAGTAAATTGGCCATATCTCATTTTTATACTGAATATTTTGGTAAACACTTCCCAAACAATTTTTTGTTTGGGTGGGGTGTTTTTGTTTTTGCTTTTCCTGCTTCCCCATGCTATCTAAAAAGGGGGAGATATCAGGCAGGCTAAACCTCAGATGAATTTGATGATGTTCAGTGGTTCTAAACACAAAGAGATGTTCATCTACTGAAAACACAGGAAGAAAAAAATCCCATTAAGATAAAGCATCTAATTTGAAAGAAGCAGAAAGATAGGGAGAAAAAGTCACATTATCGAGTGGTTACAAGCTAAAGTATAATAACCATTAAAAACAATTACTTTATGTGGTGTATTTCCAATTTTGGAAAGTGACTGTAAATCAAGTCAACATAAAAGCATTGTTTTCTGGAAAACATTTGCACTTTTAACTGGGAAATAGTTGAAGTCTTAAAAAAGGCTTTAGATATCAATTTGTTTTCATTTTATGCATACATCTTCTTGGATATTTTGTTACCTATATTTTCAAATTCTACATATTTGTAGTATGAAAAGAGCTTAGAGATTGTTTAATCTAAACCTCTCTTTTACAGGGATAGAGAAATATGTTCAGATTGCTTAAGAGGTAAATCATACAATTAAAATATATCAGAAATGAGATGGACTTTAATTCCTGTCTACTGATAATAAGCTACTTTCATTTTACTCTACCAACTATCTTTAATATGTGTATCATAAATAATAAATTATATTTCTATTTACTAATCCTGAATAAGCAGTAATAGAGAATAGATTTTGCATCACCATGTGAGTTTATTGAATGATTTCTCATCTATTTATCTTCATTTAGAATAAATAAAATATCAATGAAACTAAGACAGACATTTGAGCTAGACAAATTTTACTTGATAAATTTATGACTATTTAATGTACTGAAAAAAGAAAAAAAACTTTTAATTATTGAAAATATTTACAAATGTCCTGTTATAAGTCTTGAATCAGCGTTAAAAATCTTTAAAAAGACATTTGTATGAAGGTACTACCTTATTGACAGGTATATGAAGCATCTTTGCATGGAGTTTCTGGGTTATTATTTTTATCTTCTAAAGTACCATGTATTTAATTATATATATGCTGTTAGCTGTTTTACCCTGAAAACAGAGAATATTAAGTAATTCTGGATATTTGAAGATTTCAATTGCCCTTCACTTGTATAGTTACAGACAGAAAATAATTTTTTTCCTATAAAAGATCATGAGTCATAAAAGTTCCATTTTCACCCAAGCTATAAGTGACTTGGATATTCATTGAGAAATGATGTGACTGCCTTTATCAACAGAGAAATTATGAAGGAAATCAACTAGAGAAGAAATAGTTGCTTAAGTATTTGTGATAAGCCAGAAAACCAGCTCAGCTGGTTACACCAGTTTGACTAAGAGATGCTTTCTCTTCATTTCATGGCAAAACAGTGATATGTTCTTGTCATACTGTGTCATTACCAGGAGTAACAGAAGTTTTACCTTCCATTTATTATGATGAATAATAAATGTTGTGTGTGGATAAAACTGAATTTCCTTTTTAATCCATTTTGATTATTTGCCTTTATTTTCTCAATATATACTTCTGAGTTTCTCCTGTACTGATCAATAATTTTTTTTACGTGTGATTGCATTCAGATACTTTTATTAAAGAACTTATTGGTTTATATCACTCTCTTTTTCATTACAGTATGGTTGGCAGAATGTCTCCTCAATATATACCTACCTTAATTCCCGAGTCCTGTAAATATTCTACTTTACATGGCAAAGAGGATTTTGTAGAAGTGATTAAAGTTATGGATTTTATGATATAAAGATCATCCTGTATTATGCTTACCTGGCTGGGCCCAAACTAACCACATGAGCCCTCAAAACAGAACTTCCTCTGGCTGTAGCAGAAGAGATGTAGTGGCAGGAAAAGTCAAAGAGGTAAGAAGTGTAAGAGGAGCTTTATGCACCTTTGCTGTTTTGAAGATGAGGGGGCTATGTAAGCAAGCATGCAGGTGTCCCTTAGGAGCTGAGAGGGGTCTCTGGGTAACAGCCAGCAGGTAACAAAGACCTCAGGCCTAGAGCCTCAAGAAACTTCATTCTACCAACAACCTGAATGAGCCTGAAAGAAGATTCTCCCCAGAAGTCTCCAGATAGAAGCCCAGAAAGGCAAATGCCTTGACTTCGGCCTTATAAGACCCAAAGAAAAGGAATTAGTCAATCTAACACAACACTCCTGACCTACAGAACAGTGAGATAATATATCTGTGTTGTTTTAAGCCAGTAAATGTCTGCTGATTATTTCTGCTAGCATAGAAAACCAGATTTACTTTTATAAATACAACGAAACACAACTAGATTTACTTCTCTGGGGTCAGAGGTAATTTCTTACTCATCATGGTATCCTTATTCTTTTTTCAGGGCCTTTCACATAAGAGATGATCAATGAAGTTTATTGATTGACTATAATGCTCTATCATCTTACATCCTTGATCTTATTTTAAGTTGATTTATTTCCATCTATGTATTTTCAAGAAGGATATAAGATGATTTACAATAAAAGCAATGTAAAATAAGATCCAAAGACAGAGGCAAACAAAATATGTTAAGACATAAAAAATAAGATAACAAAGAACAGCATATCCCAAACTTGATAGAGTAGGTTACAGGATTTGAATCAAATTTAATGCTGAGCAGCCTATCAGGCAAAACAAAAAAGAAAATACATTTTCTTACATAGCTCTCATCATCTACACATAATAAGCTATTCAATTCATCTCAAAACATGTATATATTTTTGCATATCTCTGTATATAAAGAGCATTGAATATCATAATAAAAATCTTTTGTAAAGGCAGAGGGATTACATATACTTCTATTTCGTATATCAGCTCTCAGTTATGGCTAGATATTTTATTTAATCCTTATTTACTATGTTTTGTTTTATAAGTACATTTAAGATAAGCCTGACTGATATAGCTTAGATTTGTGAAGTTTACACCAAAGCTAATAAACAGATTATGCTCAGGAAATCCTTGGGCCTTGTTAACATGGCTCCTGACACTGCCCTTCAAGGCTGTGCCACTTCTGGGCAAAAATTAATCAGCTGCTTGCTCAGACTGCAGACTAACTGTCCATATTTTACTCTAAGGCTCCTTAAAGGCAGGGTTCATAAAGGAAAGACCTTTGTGGCAACATAAATACACAGTTGTGTGACTGATGACCTCCACTGAACCTGGACCACAGACAGAAGAAAAACAATGAATTCATGCCTTATGCAGATGACTGGGTGTACACACTCAACTCGCTTCATTTGTCGACACATTAATATTATTTCTTCCCAAATTCATTATTTCCTCTTCAAAAAATCACTTTATGGTTCTTTAAATTACATAATTAGGTAATATTGTTAATATAGGAAGAGGTCTCAGTCCAGGTATCTGGACGTGAGACAGAAGCAGGTCACCATCTCTAGAATTCACTTTAATATATCAAATTCCAAGTATAGTCTTCACTTGTTTTGCTTCTGGGGTATCAAGAATATAAATACTGTGGTGTTTCACCTGTTTTCGATTGCTTCTTTCTTCCTAAGTGTTGTTGATCTCTCAGGTTCTTCTGAATTTACCAAATGTGCCCATTTTATTTCTATTTTTAATCTTACAATATTTCTCATCCTCCATTAGAATAGAATATGATAATAATGTCCATCCACTTAGATAAGAATGTCCATACCCAAGCTTTCTGACTGAAAAAGTGCTAATAGTAAAGTATGGGGAATTTGAAGTCCTCCTACAATTCCTAGGGTACAGTCCAAGAGAGTCTGCAGGAGAAAAAATTATTTCATTTCTTCTTATCATTTTGTGGGAATATCTATAGCATTATTTCCCATAAATATTTGAGTAATATAAATAAAAATAAATTTGGGAAAGACGTACCATTTTGTTCTTCAGTTTTATGTACTCCTGTACATACCCAGTGTGTGAGACACAGAAAGTGAGTTACTGGGGTGAGCTTGAGTAATATTAATGATTAAAGTTTGGAGATGGCCCATCTCTACAAGCAGTATTTCTCTAAAAATAAATAAGTTGCCCGTGTAAACTCAAAGTAAATTCAGGTATAAATAAATAAATGAATGAATAATCAATATCTCAAACAACAAATTGGACCTGTATATAAGAGTGTAACTGTTGTTGGTTGTGTGTTGAGGGTCAAACCAAGACTTTAAACTTTAGTTCTTTAATCAGAACTATGGGAAAGTGACAAGGAATGTTGGTATGGTAAATATCTGCATGAATAAATACTTCTGGTTGTGTGGGCTTTAGTTCCATGATTTGAGAAGATTTCACACCTGGTAATACAGCATTTCTAAGTCATCCTTCATATTAAAAAGCTCTACTGGTATAGCTGCCATTTCCTATGACACAGTTTCAAGGCAAGTAGGACTAAAGAATTTACGCATGAATGAATGCAGTGATCTATAACATCAGGCAGAAAAGATGGCTCCTAAATTAACAAAATATAAGGAAAATACAGAAAATGGAAGCCTGAAGTGTCTCTTTAATTTTGTGGTTCCTTTATTTACAAGAAAAAAAAACTAAACTATTTAAAAATTATCATAAAAATATTTTATCACTACTAAATCAAATAACAATCTTTACTTCCTGTGAGTGATAATTCTTAATAGATTTTTTTATTCTGAAATCAGATGTAACTGCTTTTGTGCCCTAAAATGGAAATCAGCTTATTTTTCCCGGAAAGTTAACCTTAAGAACACATTACAGGTTCCAATAGAAATATATTCTAAAATATCCATTACTCAATAAGGAAGACTACTTGCCAAATTAGAGTTCCACTGGTTCCAATTGTACTAAAGATATGCTCCTTGCCAAGCCAAACATTCAATTTTCAATAATGATAAAAGGATTTGTTAGAGTTAAGATCAAAGAGAATTTTTATAGCCTGGAGTTTTAAATGTGTTAACTAACTAGAATTTAATTTTTTAATTATTTTTTAATGTTTATTTATTTTTTGAGAGAGAGAGCACAAGAGGCAGAGGGGCAGAGAAAGAGGAAGACACAGAATCTAAAGCAGGCTCCAGCCTCTGAGCTGTCAGTGCAGAGCCCAACATGGGGCTTGAACCTATGAACTGTGAGATCATGACCTGAGTTGAAGTAGAACGTTTAACTGACTGAGCCACCCAGGTGTCCCAAGAATTTAAAAAAGTAAATGTTCAATAAATCTTAGTCACTAACATTTTATGGTTTCCCATTGTAATATTTACATTTTATTATTATTAACACTTTATAGTTTATTATTATAATGATTCATATGTAGTGATCCTGCAATAAGCTTGGGAAGAATTACTTTAATTATAATCATCAACAATAGATAATTGTTGAGAATCCATTAGCTGCAGAACATTTTAGACTATTGCCTATTTTTTTGACCGATGAGTTTTAATTATCAAAAATCTGAAATCTGTGTGCTTTGGACAGCAGAATAGGCATGACAAAGAACATTTTCTGGGAGGCAGGGCACCAAGATACTAATTTCATCTATCCCACAAACCAGCTATATGATAATGGAAAACAAAGGCAACCTTCTCTACAAATTATAATCCTTCAATTCTATTTTAAGGACATTAAAGAGATCTTAGAAATATGTGTGTAAGGCTTGTAGTGAGGCCAAGGTGTTTGTAAAGGAAGACTGTCTAGGCTTTCTAATGGTAAAATTCACATTGTAACTGCGAAATAGACCTCACATTAGCCAGAAGAGGGTATTCTCACCCTGGAGACCATAGGTGAGGTAAACAACTCATCGGAAGTTTGCTCAGTAGTTCTGGAATCATTACAGGTAATAGCAGCTAGTTTTGATAGCTGAAACAGATATATCCAGAATTAACAATGCTCTCAAGCAGTCAATATTTGCATTTCTTATGTTTGCACTACCATAATTTATCTATCACTATTGAGAGATTTTCCCATTAAACTTACCTATACAGTCAAGGAACTGAAATCCAATATTGACAGCTAGCTTCCATTCCCTCTCCTCTAGGAAACTTGGTATATTTCTAATCTAACTCATTACATAATGAGTTCATTTTATAATTTAATTGAAGGGACAGTATTCTGTCCACCACACTATCAGTCCTGTATAGTGGCTATAACCATAAAATTACATAAAATTTTAAGTTAACAATTCTATATGCTTTAATTCCATCTCTGTAGTCTCTGTCAATAGCTGGTTTGTCTTCTGAAAAACAGAAGCAGATTAAAAACCCAAGAAAACAAAACCCACTGATGCAAGTTAAAAATCTGAATAGGGATATATGGTTTGTTGTAACTCCTTCCTGTAATTTTCCTGTCATCATTCAGAGCAAGAGTTTTCAAAATTTTTATCAATCTGTAGAAAATAAGGTAACCCTCTAATAACTAGAGTGAAAACGTTCCCCAAGCATTTTTTCTCAACAAAAATTAGTAATAATTGAAATACAGAAATCTTAAATTGTTTAGAAATCTTCTATGAGCATATTCTTTGCCCTTCACATCCCATCCAGAATCTCAAAATATTACTTCTTGATTTGAATTCACTTGCTTCAAGTATCAATAGTGCCTTGTAGAATTATTTTGTGATATAATGTCTACACGCTAAATGAATTCAGCTGTCCAGTTTCTACAGGTGCTACTATAGCATTCTAATTCTAATTCTGCTGTTACTTATTAATTTTTTCTATATGATTAACTACTTTTATCATAAAAATAATAAGACTTTATGGCAAAAATGCAAACAATTCATCTCTATCATTTATTTAACTTCTGCATTGTATTTCACTACACAAAAGTAGCGGAATTAATTTAACCAGTCCTTTATCAATAGATATACTGTTTCCAGTTTTTGCTACTATAAACAATGCTGCATTCAATACCCTTGTGGATAATCACTGCATATTTGTGAGAGTATATTATTACTGACTGTGGGAACAAATCCTAAAACTACATTATTTTTGATATCTTTATCACATCCAACATTTGATTATATGTGTGTTTGTGTGTGTGTGTGTGTATACATATATATATACATATGTATATATATACACACATATATATACATACAATATATATACATACACATATATTGTATATATGTATATATTCAGCATTAATTTTTCTCCACAAAAATAAGGGAATGGAATAGCTTTTAAAAGGAAAAGAAGAAACCTAAACTAAAAATGGTACAATTTTCCAGGCTAAAGTAGTATTTCACATTTTTTGGAGTTGCATAAATACCTTATCACTGGGTATCATTGATTTTGACACTTCTCTTTTGTTCCAAAAAGTGCAGCATAACATAAAACTTTTAATGAAATATTATGTCAAGAATTTAATGCTTATTGAAACAACTGGAGATCCCCTGGGGTATCACAGGCTGGGAATTCTTCTTCCCAATTATTAAATGGTGTTTCACTAACACATTATTCTCTTTTTATATAGACAAGAAGCCTGTTTAGAGACTTAAAATGAGCAAGAACAGTGTAAATCAATAAATTCTACCTGAGACTTTCAAATTTACCTCAGGATCAAACTCAAGAATCTATGAGAAGTGGGGTGCCTGGCTGGCTCAGTCAGTAGAGCATGTGACTCTTGAACTTGGGGTTGTGAGCTTGAGCCCCTGGTTGAGTGTGGAGATAATGTAAAAATAAAATCTTTATAAAAAATGAATCAATGAGAACAGATGTATATAGGATTTAAGAGAAAATCCAGTAAAAGGAAAATATTAACTAATGCGTAGTCAAAGAAATGCCAAGGCATGTATTTATTTTCTCCTAGTCCCTAGTAACTGATAAAAAATAGATTTCAGAAGTATACAGGCATATCAAAAAAAATACAGTTTATCATTATGACTATTAGCCATGCCTATTTTAACAAACACAAAGACTTAAAGTTTCAGAAAAAAAAAATTATCCAATTTTACAGGTTAAGGAAACAGGATTATGAGGAAAGTAATGTGTCAGTGGCAAAAGAAAGAGAAATAACATGTTCACTGAGAATTAAAAGGAAAAAAATGTGTGATTGTATTAAAAGGAGAGGAATAATGGAAGTTTGGATCTTTCCCAAATGTTTGGAGAAAATGTTTCCACAAATCCCAATGGATTCTAAAGCTCTTGGCTGAAGTTCCATTGTCTTCCATTTGTCAATAAGCCTTTAGAGTATTTATTCATTCCGGAACAGACATACTTGTAACACTGTCTTCAAACAAGGGACTGGAATTTTGATAAGTCTGAATGATTCTTAAACAAAAAAGAGTGCAAAGATGGTTTCTCCATTAATATGTTGTTGCTCTAGACAGAGGACATCTGAGTCCAAAACAGCCTTGAGAATAAGCTGTTTCTTCTAGTCACCTGCTGTATCCACATTATTAAATCTCTCTTTGTCACAGAAGAAGCATGTGTGGCAAATGGGAATCATTTTTTACTGCAAACTCCATTGGACCCTTTCCCATAAAAGTGGGTGCAAGATCCAATTTTGGGTATTCAAATTCAGTATATTTATGCTGTGTTTTTTTTTTCCTTTTTATTTTGCTTATACCTTATGTAGATAATGCTATACTTTAAATTTGGTATGCAATCCTTAGCCTTCAAAGGGCTGGTTTTTCTTATGCTGCCTTGACTTTTCCCTTCTTAATATTCTAAACTTGGAGGAAAAATATTTAGCTTTCACAGTGTCTTCTTCTAAGCTCAAGGCCAATCTTCATACTGATTATGAAACAACTAAAGAAGTTCATAATTATGTGCACCTGAGTGATAAATGGCAGCTTTATAAATTGGTGGAAATCTAAACTCAAATGCAATATGCTCTAGGAATAAGGACCTGACTATTATTTTTGGCCTTGCTACTCACTTTGCCAAGTAATCTTCATAATATCATCATCTTGCTCTAAGTTCATTTTTCTTACCTCAAAATCAAGATAAATGCAATTACATTGCCTGTCTCTTTGGTTATTCATATATGCATTCCATCCTTCATTTATACATGTATATGTCAGTTGTTTCATTGAACACCTATTGTGTGATAGATACTGACTTCTTGTGAGGATCCCATGAAAGATAAAACATACAACAACCTTAAAAACTAAAAGAAGATGCAAAAAGATGCATATATCAGGTTCTTCTACTGCTATCATTGCTACTACCACAGCTATAGGCACAATGACAACCATCACTGTTCATGTACTGAAAAAAAAGGGGGGAAAAAGCATTCCATTATCTTCAAAGTTGGGTTTTCATCCAGTTAAACTAATATATAACTCGCATCTCTCTCTCTCTCTCTCTCTCTCTCTCTCTCTCTCTCTCTCTCTCTCTCTCTGTCTCTCTTTCACACACACACACACACACACACACACACACACACACACACACACACAGATATCCAATACTACCAATACTACTTGCATTGTATTGTTCTGTATAAAATCAGACTCCCCTTCAGGCAATATAATAGGATCAGTTTATAGTATAAGAACAACTAAGCTAACTATAATGGGCTTCCCTGTCCTCACTGTTAACCACTCACAGTAATGCTGATACAATAGAAAGCTTTTGTCAGGAAGGGCTCCTGGGAAAGATGTCACAGAGTTTTATTTACTTCTTTTCTTTTTTCTCTCTTCCTCCCTCCCATATGTACAGACACATCTGGTTCTGGCAATTGCTAATTTGGATACCTCACACAGTGACCAATAGGAAAACCTTATCTAACTCACTGTTATTACACACCTCTGACAGCTGTTAATACTCAAAGGAAATAGAAATAACTGGAGTCTAGTGCAGCCAGACTTGTTTTTGAACTGTCATCTGATGAGAGAACACTTGAATGCCTTTATGAGATTTTATGTTATAATTGATTTTTCATTACATACTCCTGTGCTAACATTGGTATAAAAAGGCAAAATCAATTCTTTCTACATATTTGGACTACTCACTCTGCCTCATCCATTTGAGGCTATTTTATAAACATTGATTTCTGAAAAGATTGATTTTATTCTTGATAAAGTAAGCACATATACAATTAAAATAGCATTTTAGTATTGTAGGAATATGGAGGTATTGATTATGACTAATATGAAGTATATATAGCTACCTACTAGTTTTGTTGGATTAGAAATGGATTTTCAAGATAGAAACTCTAAACAGGTATTTTATAACAACTTGGTATTAGAAGTTTTGCAATTTGTAAACTAATGCTTTAAAAAAAGATTTGCCTTCATCTTTTACCTGATATAAAAATATATGACCAGTAGCATCCTTATTTTCTACATTTGTGTAACCAGCTAATATCCTTTATATTCGTATATATCTATATGCCTCCTCTAAAACATGTGTTTTATATATAAAATCATGAAAAAATACAAGCAGAAAAAGGTCATAACAAGACAATAAAAATGAAATTAAAGTAGAAATAACCAAGGAAACAGTCTAAGGATGGGATTCAAAGGTGCAGTACCACTGACCTTGGAAAAGGAATTTTGTAGCCCCTACACTAAAGTTCAGGAACAAATGTAAGAGATTTAATATGTAATATTATGAAATATAAAATTTTGGGTCACCTATATTGTTTTTTCTGCAGAATAAAAACCTGTGGGTAATTATAAAGATATATATAATAAAAACAGACTCATCTTTTAGTCTGCCAATGGTCTGGAGTGATACATGGATTTAAAAATGAACAGCCATATCATGACTATTAATAATAATTGGATACGTGTCCTCTCCATTCTCACTGTATCCTATGCAGGTTATGCAGTTTATAATCTCTATAGGTGAAACTTTTCCAATCGGACTCAAGATTGGGACAAGATTTTGAAGACTTTCTTCTAAAAAGAGGCTAAGTAGGAGCAGATCTTCCATCATTAGGCAATTCAGTCCAGGAAACCATCCTGATGCTTACACACAGCTTCACAGGGCTAGCTTAGATTGTATCTCCCAGGCACTATTCATACAGTTTATTATAGCTAATAATTGGGGATTTGAAGAATAGAGAGAATGAAAACTTAGAAATGGAGATGTACAATATGTGAAGAAAGGGAACAAGCATGATATATAATTAGAAAAATAATACATAAATCCTTATTTTGTCCACCTTGACATTATATAGCCATTAGTAAGGGTATTCCAAAATATAGCTATTGATGGTTATTCCAAAATACAACTATTGATAATGGGATTTCAAAATTTTTAAATTTTCAAATAGCTCTTAACCAACCTGAGCAGACATTTCCTAGAAAGAGATACAAAGCCCTCTCTGTGTAGCTAGTAGGTTAGAATCCTGCACAATCCTCCCACCATGTCCGCATACATAAACCATTTAAATCTAGTCCTGGATCTCTGAACATACCACTCTGATGCATTTGCAAGCATTGTTCTGTTTCCAATGTGTTTTCCCAGTTGTCTCTGTGTGCTGAATTATATTCACCTTTCAAAATCCAGCTAAGCTGACACCTCCTTTGGAAGACTTCCATAAGAATTTCCCTATGTATGCAGAGAGAGAGAGACTTATAAATTATGCAAGGTCCATTAGGATATGTATCATAAGAAAGATATAGACAAAACCTGGTGGTTCCAATCGGACATATGGTTTCTCACTGCAGTGGCTTTCTGTCCAGCCTCATGGAGGTGGTGGTCTTTGAGGCGTGGAGATTTGATAAAAGGAGATGAAGACAGAGTGGTGGAGACAGAAGCTGTTAAGTGAGAGATAGGTTGAAAGCAAATTTGACATTAACCTAAGAAATCTGTATTTTAATCTTGAGGTAATGGAAAACTTCAGAAAGTTATGGGACAATGAATATAATCATAATTATCCTTTAGAAATATTAATATATCTGATGTATACAAGATACATTTGTATAGGAATGCATGTATAAATGTGAAGACCAGGAAGGGAATTGTTATAGTAGTACAGGAAAAGGAGTCCCCAACAAGAATAATGTCAGAATAAAAAGAGCAAAATTTCAAAATGTTTTAGAAACTGAATCAATAGAATCTGTCATCTTACTAGATGTGAAGGGTGAGACTGAAAGTGTAGACAAAAAGATTTATTTTGAGTCTTAGGATCAGGAATACAGCAGGGACAAGTAAACAAAAAAGAATTAGGTACTGTTGGGAAGGGAGATTGATGAGCCTAGTTGATGATATAGAAACTTTGAGTTTATCTTGTCATGCCCTATTATGAATAACTGGGAGGCAATTAAAAATGCATTTCTGAAGCTTGGAAGAGAATTTGAGGCTTAAATAAACAAACAAACATGTAAATCATATTGTATAAATAAATATAAATACATATGTGTATATATTTATAGTATATTTATTTATAGTAGTTTGCATAGTGTCAACGAGAACTTATAAACAGATGAGAAAGAGACAGACAGAGGTAGATAGGGAAAGAATCATCAGTATACTGTGAAAGATGCCAAGGGAGGAGACTTTCAAGAAAGCAACTGTGATCAACACTTCCCAATATCCAAGGCACCATCCATTATTGAGAGAATATTTTAAGTAAATGGTTGAGGCAAGATTAAAATGTGTGTCCTGAATTCCAAGTCATCTCTCTTTTGACAATACCACACAGCCCAATATTATACCCACCCTTCCAAAATTACAGATTTGCTCCTGTATTTGAGGCTTTGGTCATAAATTTCTTCTGGGCTCTGAGACACTTTAATGCAAACTTGTACAGTCTAATTCTTTTCCTGTGCTATTTAAATGTTTCTGTGAATGGTGAGAGAGGTAGCACGGGTAGGGAAGATTTGCAAACATATGGAAAGACCAGTACCAAGTTGATATTAAAATGTATGCACATGCAGTTCATTTTCATGGTAAGAAAATATATAATCATGATTCATTTTTTCTATGAGACATCCAAAATGAATGCCTTGATTATATTTGTGTTAATTTGATCATTTAAGATTTTTAAATTCAACCCGACTGTTTGTTTTTTAAACAAGGTCAATCACAGATTCCATGCTTGAGAAGCCTAACGTGTGGCATGCATACAAATTGAAATGAAATAAACCTAAATCTAAAGCAAGAGGGATTTATTTTATGCCCACAAAATCTAGTCCCCAGTATCACAAGCAACCTGACTCCATTATCCTCTCCAACACACTTACCTCTTCTGAAATCATAATGTACATAGGGAACTATAGATGTAGATAAGATAAAAAAGTAATTAGATTATAAAAACCGTAGGGATTTTTATTTTTTTAATTTGTAATATGTAGTGCAGAAATAACACAAAAACAAATTTCTAGAATTTTCAAACAACGCATGTGCATTCTATTGCTTTGCATAGTTTAGAGTGTTTCGATCTGTCACAATATTTGTTTGACATTAGGTTTTTTTCTTAAACTTTCCACAAGGTAATCCAAATAATCTGTGGGGATAAAAAGAACATACCCTGTTTCATTAGCCCTTTACTACTCTGCAGGGCACAGCAACAGGCCCCACGGAACTACAGAGAAGAATTAGCCTTCCTTCTGCAGCCTCTCCCAATTTTGCACTCAAGCTGGTTGATCCTCAGAGAGTGGCTCAGCTGTTAGCTGGTGCCTTATGCCATTTATAGAAGTATATTTACAGAGCTGATACCTGCTCAGGACAACTTCATACTGCAATCCATTTCATAATATTTTCCATTTGGATTTCCCTAAATTCTACGACACTGCCATCCTAATCTCTTTTGGGCCCAGATAAGCCACTTTGAAATTTATAAGAAAACAACAGACAGTACAAGACACAGTGTGCTGAACACAGTGTTTGGAGTCTGAATTTACAATGGTGATATATATTTTATAATCACTTTAAAGCACTGGGGTGTTTTGTTTTAATTTTTTCAATGCTGACTTATTTTTTGAGAGAGAGAGACACACACACAGAGCATGAGCGGGGGAGGGGCAGAGAGAGAAGGAGACACAGAATCCAAAATAGGCTCCAGGTTCTGAGCTGTCAGCACAGTGTCCGAAGCAGGGCCTGAACCCACAAACCATGATATCATGACCTCAGCCGAAGTTGGATGCTTAACCGATTGAGCCACTCAGGCGCCCCCTTAACTGGTTTAATATAACTGTTAGATTTTCAAAGGAAATCTCATCTTGAGATAGTATGGCAAGTACCTAATTAGTATCTTTCTTTTGGAGTTGTCTCTGACTAAATACTATAGTATATTTATTTAGTATAGTATCTGGCTAAATACTATGAAGGAAACTAACTCAGGACAGTTCCCAAAACAGGAGACAGAGGTACCGATGAGTATTAGCTTGGTACTACATGGCAAATATGTATGATAATGATCATTGTGCATTATTTTACAAGGTAGAAAAATAGTAGCCTAGTATTCCCAATACCTTAGCAAACAAGATGTTGTCTTTATAAACATCAAGGGCCCTTGGAATTCAGAAAAATACCACTGCAATGATAGTAGCAATAGTACTTGAAGGGCAAATGACTGAGAAAGATCCTAACATAGAATGGCACTTGTATGCGTGGGCTATGTGCTATGATTCATGTTACTAAAGATTAAGTAATGTTGGATGAATAACAGAAATAGAAAGAAAGATCAAAAGAATGAGAGTAATTGTATGTAACTTTTAAGAATGGGAAAAGGATAAAAAGAACTGGGACTACATCTTCGGTCCATATTTACGTTTTTTAATTGTGAAAGATTTTATTTGGATGATTTTTCCAGAAAAGTCACTACTGTTTTATGTTGAAACTATATTTGATTAGATTATTATTTCACTATGTTATGTTGTTTATATAATATATATTATAGATTAGATTAGATTATTTTACATCAGTACATTCCTCCAAATGTTAAATTAGATGGTTTTTATGCATCTTTTCCGACAGGACATTTACCTTTTCCCACACCCAGACAAATAAAGTAAGTCCTATCAAAGTTATGAGTAATCCATTATTCTAAATGTATAAAAAATCTTACACTGCAGTTAGAACATTTTCAATCTGGGCAAGATAAGTACAGATTCAACAACAGTGAAATAATTTCCCAGGTGAATGAGAAGCTAACAATATACAATGTGGTTAATTAAAGATCTTGAAGCTAATACTAAGGGCTTCTTCAAAGAGTCTTAACTACTTAGGAAAATAAAAACAAAACAAAACAAACAAACAAAAACAACACTTGCATGCAGTCTTAAAGCAAGCACATACGATTTTCTGTACAGACTCCTATTAGTTTGCTAATGCATGGTTTGTAAAATATAATTCCATACACAATGGTTTTATTTCCCTGTTGGGACTGGCTACAGAATTTCACATTTTGAGATGTATTCAAATGCTAATACAAAAAGTTAGGCTCTATACAGCACTTTGTCAAGTAGAGGCAAAAAGTAACAACAACAAAAAAACACATAATTTGAGGGGATTACTCTTGCCAATATTATCTAATTTATTCAATTAGATTTTTTGTGCTGTCATTTAAAATTAGATTTGAATGAGTTTCTCTATTTATAATGATGATATGAAACCTTGCAGATTATAGTATTAAAATATTTTAATTTCACATTCTCTCATAGGCCAAGAAAAGTGAGTAAAACAGTCTAGTGAACCAGAGCCAGAACCAGAAAAGAATTCAAAGGAATAGGTCATGTAAGATATTACAGTAAACTAAAAATAGCATTCAGTAGTTGCTTAGCTACAGCTGAACTTTACTGGAAGGTGGGTTAGTGTTTCTACATTTTTTGATATTTTGTGAGGAGATTGAAAAATCTGGATTTTTGTATAAAATCTATTTTTTTAAATTATGCATCTTATTCATACAAAGTTCAAAGTAACAGACAGAAAACACCCAAGCAAAAACAAAGTTTAAAAAATCACTTTTTGGGGCTGATTCCCATGGCCCCAAAGTGGGCTTCAAGCTAGCACTGTACATCCTCTGACTCAAGATTCACCTTTGATTCATGCATGTGATACATATGTATAATGATGATTTTTAACTTTCAGCCACTAATTTGTTCTAAATTGAAGCTTCATTTTTCTAACTGTCAATATAGATGTGGCATTTGAGTCATATTCTTAAAATGTCTCAGGGCACTTGGGTGGCTCAGTCGGTTAAGTGTAGGACTTCGGCTAGGTCATGATCTTACAGTTCCTGGGTTCAAGTCCCCCACTGGGCTCTCTCTCTAAAATAAATAAACTCACAAATTTTTAAAAAGAAAAAAAAAAAAAGTCTCCCTTGATGCAGTATTTTACCTAAAGCTTAACCCATTAGTAATTTCACGTGTGTGGTACCTCTTCGGTTGCCACTGGTTTTCTCCAAGAGAGCTATATCAAACTTGTAAGTGTGGTCTATCGTTTGACAGAATAGGTGTCTGCTTAAAAATCACGACATTTGCAAAATGATAGCACACTTTGTGTTCTTCCGTTGTTCGTACCTGTGTCCATGAAGATTTTCGAGTGGCTGCATTTTGTTAAGTTGACCACTGTGACGTAAACATAAAGAAGGTTCATTTTCTCACATAGCAAGGAGTCAGAGCATGTGCAGAGTTTGTTCAGAAAATCACCAGAGGTCTAAACGAGATCAAGGGCCTTGAATTTTGACGTTTTCAGCCCTATGACAATACAACTGCTACAATATAACTACATCCCTAACAGTATAACTACTCTACCTCAAGTATGAAGCTGGGATGTTAGGAAGTAAGATGGAGGTCATATCAAAGAACGGAGGGTGGGGGCGCCTGGGTGGCGCAGTCGGTTAAGCGTCCGACTTCAGCCAGGTCACGATCTCGCGGTCCGTGAGTTCGAGCCCCGCGTCAGGCTCCGGGCTGATGGCTCGGAGCCTGGAGCCTGTTTCCGATTCTGTGTCTCCCTCTCTCTCTGCCCCTCCCCCGTTCATGCTCTGTCTCTCTCTGTCCCAAAAATAAATAAAAAACGTTGAAAAAAAAAATTAAAAAAATAAAAAATAAAAAAAAAGAACGGAGGGTGTCTGTCAGCCTTGTCAGTCCCTTTTAGTCAATAAATCAATACCTTTCCCAGAACCCCCACTCAGTATATGTCCTTGCATGTCTGGTAAGCTAGAACTGGGTTATAGAACCACAGCTAGCTCCATGAAAGTCTGGGAGAAAAGATATTTTTAACTGGGTACATTGCTGCGTCTCCAAAATAAAATTCTATAGCAGGAGGGAATGTGCACTTGTCAGGCATTTAGCGGTAGATGTCTGCCTGCCATGGTGATTCTACTCCTACCTCTGGAAGTAGAGCTGAGTCTCACGGCAAAAAGACTTCTGAGAGCTATCAGTCAAGCTAAAAACATGTTGCTGCTCCTGCTGCTTTTTTTTCCCCTCTTTTTCTCCTCTCCCTCTTCTTTCTTCTCTTTTAGAATCCTATGATCAACTCTTAAGTAATCATTCATCATAGAAAAATAGAAATAAAGGTGGCGAGGCACACTGTGTCTGTTGGCAAGCTACCAGCACGAGCTACAGTAAGATGGTTCAAAAGGATGGGCAGGGGACATTGCGTACCTAAGCCATAATGCATTATTAATCAGTTTCTGAGACTGTAATTACCTTCTGATTCTGTATCTTGAAGCTTGCAAACAATTGCACTTAGCCTTCTCCTTGATGGATGAATTAGTGATCATCTCATACAGCGGTTACAGTCTGTTGCTACTTTAGATTTCACATTTGAAATTCACTTAACTAATAAGTACACCTGAGATTTATAATATATGTGAGGCACCGTCACTATATGGATGACAGCTTCTGTGGGTGTTCTCTAGAACCTCACTTTAGAAGCTCAATTATCAAATTAATTTAGAATGTTTCTGGATTATATCTTTTGCAAGAGGAAACAAGTTGAAGAATTGTGACAGAGAAATCTTCTTTTCCCTTCAATTATTTTTTAAAAGAAAGTCACACTTAATATAAAGTAATTTCACTACTAAAGTTTTTGTTTGTTTGTTTGTTTGTTTTTTGTTGTTGTTGTTGTTAACAAATGGATATATAGGTTGGGTAATGAAGGCAGTGAGAAGTATACCTACTCATCTACTGTTTGATAGGTAGTATGCTTTTACTTCCTTTTTATAATAATAATGACGATTGGTAACAATAAATGATATTTAAAGAGGGATCATGATGCGGAGAGCTAAAATTGCACAAAAACACAGAACTATAACAAAGGATGTGAGGATAGGGATTCTAGATGAAATATTTGGCAATGACATTTTTTTCCATCATCCTATAATTTAATTCACAGTATTAGCAACCTACTCAGTTCAATCAGTACTAACCTAAAAGATATATTTTCCAGTGAATTATTTCTAGCCACCAAATGCCATTTCCCTTGGAAATTCTAATAAAAATGCCTAAATGCATTATCTGACATTTTAGTGGATCAGTAAGTAGCTTGTCAATTGAGGTTCTAAAATCTTTACATAGTATGGATTTCTGCTTTATGTTCTAAACTCTTGACTTTTTACAGAATAATTTACATTTCAGTGTAGCTATTTAGCAAGGGATGTCTACAAAATCAGGTTCAATTATAAATAATGGTTCCAGTTACACATGTACATTGCATTATAAAGAACTAGCAATTGAATAGTTCTGTACTTAATATTGATAAATAAAGTCTCAGACTTGCTTAAGTCAGCAATGCCTACAGCTGAGGAAAAAACAGCTGACTCCATAAGCTTTAAAATCCTCTCTCTTAATCACGCTAAGCCTTATTAATATAAGGATCAAGAATTTAGCAAAACTTGGCCGGGTTTCCGCTTTAAAAGGTAAGATAATTTTTTTAGGGGACTAGATTGTCATGTGCCTGGTAGACACCTTATACCGAAACTGATGAATCTTTTGATATTGCAGCATCTCTTTTATTAGCACAGAAATGCTGGTTACTATCACCCAAGGCATTCAACTCTAAACCCACAGAGATCCCACACTTCCCTAACATTGTTACAATGCAAATTATATTGTTTTCTCTTTATGAGTTCTTAGAAACCGCTACTTAGAATACTTCTATTCATTCACCAAATACAGACTTTGGGTGGAAAACAAGACAGAATCAGCACTCATGCACCTTTAGTTAACTGATGGGAGGGTAAACTAATAAGCACTAAGCAATCAATTAATTAAAATGACTGCCCCTTGGGTCTGGGAGGACAACTGTTACAAAAGTGTGTATCAGAAAATGGTAACAGAATTTGTAGAATTGCAGACAAACCTCTCTGAGGCAGTAATATTTAAGACAGAACATGAAGAGTAGGGAGGGAAGTGATTAAGTGAAGAGTTGAATCACAAAAGCAAAGTCAACACCAAGGACAAGAAACAAAACAGAATTACAAAGAACCTGAAAGAAATCTAAGGCATCAAAGAAACTGAGAGAAGTTTTACAAGGTTTGGGAAACAAGAAAAGTAAGATATATCCAACACAGAGACAGAGAAAGACCAAACAGAATGTTGTAAATTGTCCAAGTATAGACTTCACCCCCAATCAGGACAACTAAGATAACTTTGGAGGGGCTTAAAGTAGAGGTAGGGTAGGTAGGGACATAATAGTTAACAATTAAACTATCAACTATTTTATTTATTAAATAATTTAATAGGAATAATGGTAGGATGATATTTATGTACTAAACATTTATGTTTGAAATTGCCATCCAAGTAGGTAGATATACTGCATTAAGAACTAGGTGAATAAAATGGCTGACTCCTAAGTCATTCACAAGATCATCGCAAAAACATTACACAATATCACAAGTTAAACGTTCCAATTTTTCCTAAAGATGAATTCACTTTTCTCTCTTAAGCATTTTAACTTTGAAATAAATGTGTCAAGAAAACCAAGAAGGAAGATTTATCAGTTAGAGATGCATATTAATGTAACAGAAATCTTAAATATAATGACAGAAATGGTAGTGTGGTAAAGACTAAGTCCCAGGAATTCAAAATACATTCATATCAAAAGATGAAGTGAGGGAAATTTATGTTCTGAGCAAACTGTGTGAGGATTATTACATTACTGTTTCCAACAAGCTCAAACCAAAACCCCATTAAATATTTGATCAGTTTGTCAAAGACCAGCAAGTACTCTTCGCAACCACGAATACAAACATCTTGCAGACAGTTTAATGCATGACAGACCCATAAAAAAGATCATGCATGATGATAAAATAGTGCAGTGTTGGCACATCCTAACTGCTTGTAAAAATGAAAGTGATGAAAACCACAGAACAAATGAGAGCTGAAGTTTGTTATAAAATAAGCTGTATTTGGAAGACATCATTGCAGGCTAAGCCAGAAGTTTACTAGCTAACACTCAAATTGCACTATTTCAAATTTAAAGTAAGAAGTTCTCCATTGTTCTAGGCCAATTTGTCAAACCCAAAATAAACAGTGATATTTTAGACAAATACTCTGGTCAAGCTTATTCAATTGTATCTACATTTGAGATTTAATTAAAGAAACGGCAAATCATTTTCCCCCATCAAACATTACTCTATCATTTTGCTACCATACTTGTGATCGTCACTTTTGGGAATTCTCTTTGGGTTAAAATACTCAGAAATTAGCAAATATGTATTTGAAAAGAGGGAAATGTCAATGAACACCTCAAACAATTCACACACTGGGACCACTTGGTTTACCATCTGAAATTTCACCCAGCAGAGAGTCAGTAGAAAATATTACACTTTTGGGGTGCCTGGGTGGCTCAGTCGGTTGAGCGTCTGACTTCAGCTCAGGTCATGACCTCACAGCTCGTGAGTTCGAGCCCCACGTCGGGCTCTGTGCTGACAGATCGGAGCCTGGAGCCTGCTTCAGATTCTGTGTCTCCCTCTGTCTCTGCCCCTAACCCATTCGCATTCTGTCTCTGTCTCTCTCAAAAATAAATAAACATTAAAAAAAAAAGAAAGAAAATATTACACTTTTAAGGGATGAAGAAATAGATGCATTTAGTCTTGTGGAAGATGAGGAAACTATCAGGAAGGGATTCCCCATGTGGGTCCTTGCAGGAAAATTTTGTTATGTGTTACTTAAGGTGGTGGCCTGAGAAAAATACAATGTGAAGAAATGTTCAGTAAGGGAAGTAACCATGGATAGCATGAGGAGTCCATCAAAAAAAAAAAAAAAAAAAAAAAAAAAAGAAAAAGACAAAAAAAAAAAAAAAACAAAAATAAAAACAAAAACAAAAAACCCACAAGCATTATTGAAAAATTATCTCATTCACAATTTTATGTAAGCCATTGAGGAAAGTGTTGCTTTCACTCCTGAGCAATCTATTGGAAAAGATATTTAAAGAGGTAAAAATGGGCATTTTAGCTACCCACTTAAAATCCAATATAAACTATTGGGACACCTGGATGGTTGAGTTGGTTAAGCATCCAACTCTTGATTTAAGTTCAGGTCAACAGTTCATAATTTTGAGCCCCAGGTCAGTCTCTGTGCTGATAACAAGGAGCCTGCTTTGGATTCTCTCTCCCTCTCTCTCTGACCCTCACCTGCTCCCTCTGTCCCTCTCTCTCAAAATAAATGAATAAACTTTAAAATAAAAAAAATCTAATAGAAACGCTAATTCTTTCTGCATTTGCATAAAGATGGAGGCACAGAAAATAAGAGGGGTGACTTAGTTTACTGAATAATTAAAACTGGCAATGTACTACTAATAATGATATATGTTAACAGTTCAATTAGTAGCTATCTAGTTTTGGTCTTATATTCTGTTTGGTGAAAGATAATATATTCCTATAGACCTGGAGTGTTTCTCTGTTTTTAATATCAGAATACAGTACACTAATTATGGCCATTGTATATATGCACCAAAAAGCAGAGAGAACACATGTTTATAAGTGACCAGTGCAGCTATCACCAGAAAAATTATTTTAAGACTATATATAGAGGGACAGGTCAGAAGAACATCTATCCTCTAAGGAAAAATAATAGCCTGAGAGTTTATTTGTATGAATTTTTAAGAGAAATTCACAATAAACTAGAATTTATCTGGATTAAGTTAGCAGCACTAGAAACATTTAAATGGTTATATATATTGATTTATGTCTTTCTATAAACAAAGTAAGCTCTTGGTAAATTGTAATGCCTTCTCTCTCACTTGCCTAGAATTTTAGGGTAAAGTATGATAGCCCTCCTATAAACCTATGAATTGACTGATGCTTCTTTAAAGAGAGTATAAAGCATTCCCAAAGGTATTTTTATTAATGCACAATCCCTTACAGGAAGAATGCCCCATTATTAGATACCCTGATGGCCCCTCCTCTTAGTTGAAGAATCAAAAACCAAAACTTTCAAAGAAATATCATCAATTTTTACAATCTCTCACAATGTCTCCTTGATGGTAGTTTGAGTAATGATTTTTACCATGTCAGGTTTAGGAAATACCATTCATTTTTAATGCAAAAAATAATCAATGAAAATTAAGTGGGTATGACTTCATACCAAGAAAAAATTCAAAGGCAAAGTATATTTTCTGCTTGGCCAATAGACAAACTGTTATTATTATTAATATTACCACTATTTAGTGGATTTGCGGAGTTTCTGTTGAGACAGCTGTCACTTCATTGAGTCCATAGTTGATTAAACTTATCAGGCTGTTTAGTGAGATGATCCATTTTCTCCAATGGCTTTATAAGCATCTCTCTGAGATCTCCTATTCTTCTAAAAGGAGGACATTTTCCGAGATAGAATCTTATGTAATCAAGGAGAACTTATCTGGGAATCCCTGCCTTCAAAGAAGCACTCAGTGGCTTTTTATCTGATCATTATTTGATTTTGAAAACATAACTTTGGTACCTCAACTCTATGCATATAAAGATGCTTCACCACCAAGATCTGCTACCAAAATTTGCATGTGGTCCACTCTAAACTTTGGAAATAATTCAACAGTAAAATGTCTAACTTAACAAGACGAATCTGAATTTCAAATTTTACTAACATATCTATAATCTTAACATGCAAAATGCCTTTACTATAATTTACTTAAATAAGGCTCATAACAATGTTTTGTAGTGGATATTGTTATTAACACATTTTATAAGGGAGACTCAGATTATTTAAATGACATGTAATTTAGATACTATGTATTAAAGTAGTTACTTAGGCCAGAGTGGCTCTAGATTCCAAATAGCACCCTTTCTTTGCCCCTAAGCTACTACACAGTGTGAAATGCAGAAACAGGTGTTCTAGAGAATGTTCTTAAAACTTGAATATGCAGCAAATCACTTGAGGGTCTTCTTGAAATGCAGATTGTGATTCAATAGGTCTGGAGTGGGATCTGAGATTCTGAATTTTTAACTAGCTCCCAGGTGATGCTAATGCTGTTGGTAGTACACCTGGGCACATTTTGAGATGCAGGGATAATACACATTATACAATCCAAAAAAGCTTATGTTATATTTATGCAGTACTTGAATCTCTATTCTGCCCATATTTTTTGTTATTGCGTTTTGGGAAATTAATTCAGAGTAAATGCCCACTACTTTGCTATTTTTTATATTATATATAATCTTTAACCCTGTCTTCATAAATAGCACTAAGTTAGGTTTACAGAATTATTTAAAATTATTATTCATTACTTTAAATTATGTAAAACTCTTAGTCCAAATGAGAAAAGGTGTCAGCTGGACTCACCAATTTTTGTGTTCCTTAATAAAAACCTGCAAATAATTCAGGTGAAATGCCAATGTCCAATGAGAAGGCCCTATATGCTGACTTGGCCATTTAGAAATCTGATTATGCTTAGGGACTTGTGTATTACGTTTGTAAGGCATTTATTTGATGGTTTTCTTATGAAAAATTGATGTATTAATTAAACAAAGTTCAAAATACCTTCATAGTAGAGAACTCTGAAATAAAAATAATTAAAATATAAGGGATATCATAAAATATGTTAATGAAGCCAAATCTTTAAAGTTGAATTTTTGTTGTTATTGTTAAATCTCATAAGAAAATTTCCAATAGCACATTATAGGTAGGTTGATATTGTTTCAAGCCTCAACATTTGTCTTTTAGAAAAAACAGTTTTCAACCACAGTATTGAGGTTCTGGTATTAAAGAGATAAATACTCTTTCCAGAGCCTAAATTTCTAACTACTGACTTATACACTAATTATTACAGAGGCAACTTCACATCATTGAAAATTTCAGCTCAGGCTGGCTTTGCTTATCTCCATTCTTTTTTTTTTTATGTTTATTTATTTATTTTGAGAGAGAGCATGCTTATTTTGAAAGAGAGAGCATGTGCACATGTGCGAGCAGGGGGAGGGACAAAGAGAGAGGGAGAGAGGAAAGAGAGAATCCCAAGCAGGTTCCATGCTGTCACTGAGGAAATGGCTGTGAGGCTTGATCTCACAAACCTGAGATCATGACTGAGCCACCCAGGCACCCTGCTTATAACCATTCCTTAACAGTATTCACACCTTCCTTCCCATTTATTGTTTATTTTCAAATTGCCTTACATTTGGTTTTATTAGCAAATTAATTATGCAATAAAATACAATGATTTTTGAAACTTTAGGAAATGTAGAAAAGTATGAAGAAAATCATCTGCAAAGTATCAGAAGAAAACACTTTCATTCTTTGATACATACATATTTTAGTGTTTGTTTATGCTATAATATGTATGAATGGAAATATGCTGTCTATATTGTTTTTTTATTTTAAAAATTTATTCTGACCAATTTCCCATTTAAGATTACAACTGGAATATCATCAATAAAATGAGTTCTATAATGTAATGCCCATTCCTTCAATCTAAAATTTTTTTGGAATACAACATCGCTATGGGAGATCAAAACATTAATAAGCACTCTGGTATCTGCACAACGGACAAACCTATCTATGTTCAGAGTTCTGTGAGGGTTGTCAAAAATGTTTAACTTCTTTGAATTGGTCAATTGCTGATTCTGTCTAGGTAATTTGGGAGGCATTGAAAACAAACAAACATGCACATATGTATACAATATATATGTTATATAAACATTAGAGATATATGTATATAAAGGTAATGCATTACTATTATCTACTTCTCACAGTTGATTAGGTGATAAAGGTCAGAGACCTTTTTGGGTTTTTTTAGAACTAATGTGACTCTTTTTCCTTAAATAAAATAATATTAATCAGGAAAGTTGATTTACCTGAAGGAAACGGCCAGATCATTCATCATTCAGTAAGCTAACCAATGGATGTGAGATAAATGATTATAAAATGTTCACACTTCTGGATATTATTGTCTATAATGTCTTAATTTTTTATACCTGGAGTTATTTTCGGGTCTTAAATTTATATGTGCTAGGTAGATTTAATGCAATTAACTCCCAGTTTTGCACTAATCTCTGGAATAGTCTATACCATGACAATGAGTTCAGAGACCACTTGCTGGACAAACATAACAAAATCTAGATTTCTTACATAAGGTGAATATGTAGTAAAACATCTTAAAGCTTCAAAGAGAGGAAAGCATTCCATTGGCAAAACCTCAGGAGATTTACAATATGTGTTATTTGAAACTAAATTTCCCTTTTCCAAACCTTCCAAGAAAGGATATACAAGGAAGTGATCACTCATTTTTCTATCCCTCAGGTCAGTACATCACTGTCTAGGGCTCAAACCAATACCAAAATTATTACAAGGCCCCATTGTGATGACTGTGTCATAATCTTAGGTTTCCGGCAAACACTCAGCCCCACTCTTCGACATCTTGTGGAAGAATGACTCAAATCCTTGCAACAGGGAACATATTACATTGCAGCCACAATTTCTGGAGTTTTCATTATAAAAATTTCCTGCCAGTACGTTGTAATAGACAATAAAAGAAGGGACTTCAACAGTTCCTGACATAAGCTTTCTGTCTCTGTAGATTAGCTACCATTTTAAAATCAAAACAATCCTAAAGAAAAGAAACATTTTATTTAATTGGCCTTACACAGACTAGGGGGAAAAACTAGAAATCCTAAGGAATAGTAAGAGCCAAACATTTTAATCAGTGGCCTGGGGCCATTCCAGAATACTAAATTAATAGTTATTGAGACATAAATACAGCTTTTCATTTTTGTGTGTTTCATGATGATGACTATTGAATTGCCCTTGGTACTTTTTTTTTAATCTTTTTTAACATTTATTCATTTTTGAGAGACAGAGAGAGAGCATGAGCGGGGAAGGGGCAAAGAGAGGCAGATACAGAATCTGAAACAGGCTCAGCTGTCAGCACAGAGCCCGACGCGGGGCTCGAACCCATAAACCATGAGATCATGACCTGAGCCAAGGTCGGACGCTCAACCAACTGAGCCACCCAGACACACCACACTTGGTACTTTAAAATGCTTTTACAAAATAGATTGTTAGAACTAAAAAAAAGAAGAAGTAAAGGGAAGAAAGGAAGTAATAGAAGCTTTTTATATTTTTTTCAAGATTTGAGGGCACAAGAATCTCATTTTTTAAATGTGCATCACACACAGATATGAATATACACAAATACACACACCTGTACAAACTTCTCTCTGCCTAGAGAAACTTGCTAGTAACTTAGACAAGTGTATAGAGAAGAATAAAAATTATCTTATATAAGGCCTGTTGCTGTCCTGGAATCAAGTCAACTTAGATACTCTCAGGAGAGTTTTCCTAGGAGAATTGGAACAACTTGATGGAGGTAGACTTTAAAATGTTACTCACCTAGAAAAATTCTTGATTATGTGTTCTGTAGGTTCTGGTCTAAGTGTAAGAAAATTCATTTCTGTGTGATAAGGGAGCATAAGGCAAATTGACACCACACAAACCTCTTCCCCTCACCCCCACCCCCCAGGTGGGATGTGTGTGATACTCATGCACTCCTGGCTGCCCAAGTACAAAGTAAAGGGAAAAACCAATGGTTAACTGATAGAGATCACAGCCACGCAGAGCATGAGTCTCCATCAGTTTACAAAATGTTTTAGTAAATTACAAGAAAAAGGCAATTTTAGCAATAGCCTCATCTCCAGAAACCTATAGACTCAGTTTCCTGAAGCTCCAACACAACCCCCCTCCATAGTGATGGAACAAAGGCAAGAAGGAAAGGGAAAGTAAAATTAAATTTCCTTATAATCTGCAGCCCATGGACAGATACTTGAGACAGGCAGAATGTAACATTTCTCCAGGAACTCCTTTTTGTCTTAATGTTAATGCCTTACTAGAGGGAAAAACAACCTTAGCTTGACAATAGCAAGACCTCCAGTATCTCCTGATTCTTCTTTAGCGTATGAAATTCCTTATGGAAAACTCCCTTTTGCCTTTACCTCCCCCAACACCATAGTATATAATCAATCACTCCTCAAAACCCCAGGGCAGCTCTTTCTGCCCAAGGATCCTGTCCTTGTGCTTTAATAAAATCGCCTTTTTGCACCAAAGATGTGTCAAGAATTCTTTCTTGGTCATCAGCTATGGACACCCACCACCACTCTAAAACCTTATCATATTCAGTAAAAGAATTATTACCTAATTACAGTACAGAGAGAGGTGATATGAAAACAGGTTCAACTTACTAGAACTTCAAAAGCAGAAGATAGTTCATACTGGTCTTAGGCACCCCATTCTCTTCCAACTTTGTCAGGTCAAATGTCACATAGATGGAGGTCCTCAGAACCTTTAAAACAATCTTGTTTTATTTTGTTCATTTGTCTAGACTGGGTTTCTGTGAGTTCAAAAACTTATTGTATTGCCAATGTAAATAAATGTTTTAAAGGTTTTTGATGCACACTACTTGCAATGCCTTTTATTGTGTCATCTTAGCTAAGCTGGAACTATATTTCCCATAATTTCATCCCTCGTATGGTGTGAGGGAACAAAATGTCACTTAAAAATGTCTCTTTTTGGGACTCTCTTTGGAGAACAAACTGAGGCTTGATGGAGGGAGGGAGGTGGTGGTTGGGCTAGATGGGTGATGGGTATTAAGAAGGGCACTTGTGATGAACACTGGGTATTGTATGTAAGTGATGAGTCACTGAATTCTACTACTGAAACTAATATTGTACTGTATGTTAACTAACTAGAATTTAAATAAAAATTTGAAAAAAAATCTCTCTGTAGTATGTAGATTATTTTAGGCTGATTATTATTACATACTAACCTGTGCTATATTGGAATTCTTGCCTTCTAAAACATGGATGTTTAGGAGCACACTATCAATTTAATAGCAGCTTTTCAAGTGCAGAAAAGAAACACTCCAAATTAAAATACATCTATCAATTATATGATGTGCCCTGTTTTTAAAATGATTTAATGTGAAAAAAAATGATGTTGGAATCAAGGAAATGTGTTACTTTCTGTTTATATGTCTCATTGCTGTTACTGTGTGATTAACTACTCAGAAACTATATAATTCTTTGTATCCTTCCCTTTGTTTAACTCATTACTTTTCACATTAAAAGAATTCAATAAATATTTTTTAGATGATTGAATGGATGACTGAATATTCCCTGTGCAAAATAACTGGTTGAAGTTCACACATATCAAACAAAAATGGATCATGATTTTTCAAGTAGAGGGCATTTCTTAATTCAAAACTGCATGAAGATAGTAAGGATATAGCAAGGTGATTTTTTAAAAACAATATGCATAAAGGACATTTGAAATGTTTACTTCTGTTGATTTTATGATTGGTTAGGACTCTTTTTGACTGTAAGTTAGAGAAACTCAATTTGGACTAACATTAGGAATGAGGGGGAGTGGTGTCTATAAACATAGAGGATTCTAGAAGAAGAGTGTAGAGCTCAAGAGCAGGAATGCAGTGCAACTCTGATTCTTCCACATCTAGCACCGGATTATTTGTGAATCATCTCTTCCTGCTAACAAACCACTTCTGGCTGAGTAGCATAAAACAGCCTGTGGATCAGGAATACAGACAAAGCACAGAGGGGACAGTCTGCCTCTGCTTGGCAGGATCAGGGTTCTCAGCGGGGAGACTTCAACAGCTGAGGATGATTCAAATGGTTAGGGACTGGCCTCTTCTTTAAATCCTCACTGACAGCCTCCTTTATACCGGCAAGGCTGCTGCTAATAGTCTTAAGGCCCTTCAAGCTTCTTTCACTGCTGGGCCCAAAACCAATGCCACATGGTCTAGGGTTTTGTTGTAATAGCACTTATCTACTTCATATACTAATGTATGTGTCATGTCAGTGTCTGGTCAGAGAAGCAGAATCACGATGATATGGAATAAGGGATCTACTATTACACAGATTGTATGGAATCACGGGAGCTGATGGGAACACTTCCACTAGGCTGTTGCCTCTGCATCTGATGTTGAGTCTGAATTTGCTATGATTTGGTTGGGTTATTAGTTAGGTGACTGTGAAGTGGAAGAGAGCAAGGACAAACTGAGTGATATCAGGAGACTTAAGATTGTCACTAGCTGAGATAATATGAGAAGGCTTCAAAGCATTTCAACTGAGTCTAGTTGAGGAGACAGCATGATATTTAATAAGGATCTTCTATGATTATTTAATGTGAACTTTCTTATAATCCTGATAATGGCTCTAAATGATAGGAAATATGTTAGTTTTCCTGTTCATACAACTGAGGGTCAGTTTAGCAAGAAGAAAAGAAACATCTTTGAGTTTTCACCCTCAGATGCCTCTAACTTGAGGTGTAAGCTCTTTTCAGACTTACTAGGTACTTGGTATGTGCCCTATATAACATGCACTACATACTATGTTATAAATCTTTTACATACAATATGACTCAGTATTAGCATGGTCCTTACTTTAGAGATGGAGAAACTGATACCTAGAGAAATAAAATTTCTCAAGGTTATACAGCTACAAGTCATACAAATGACAGAGCTGGGTGAATTAAGAACCCTCACAGCCTGGTAAGAGTTTGTTTATTAACCACTATGCCACAAGCCTCTGAGGAGAGGATGAAACACTTCTCCCAACCTTCTGACTATCTGATTAAAAACTGCAATCCACTGACTCTTGATTTCTCTTACCCAGCTGTGTAATTGACAGACTTATGATGTATATAACTTATTGTCTGTTTTTACTACCTCCAAGCAATCTCATTAATGGCAGGGATTTTGCCTGTTTTGTTCACAGATACATCTTGACCTGGGATTGTACCTAGCACAAGGTGGGAGCTCCATAGGAATGTGTTCAATGAATAAAAGAATGATTTTTTTAAGAAGATGACAGAGTAAATTCCGTGAGTGAACAGTAATTGGAGAGGAAGAGAGGCAGGGCAGTGGGAGTTGTATTCTGAAACATTGATTAGTTAGTGCGGCATGCCTAAGGTGTCAGGTGGGAGCAGAAGAAATCAGTGAGCAAGCCTCCCAACAAGGGAGGCTGAAGCCACCCAGGCTCATAGGCATTAAGCCTTTGCTCTCTCACATTTTGTTTGTAGCTTGTTCAGCTACAATACAGTACTTGTTCAGACACTGGAAAGGAGGGCAGGAAGACATCAAAGTAGCTGTATTGTTCATATTTTTTCCCCCTTTGGCAGCTATTTGCTCTATTTCCTGCTGACACTACAACTTCAGTGATTTAATGATACAATTGTTTCTCAAAACGACACAGAAACAGACACCCTCAGCCATTTAATTGGCTGCACTGACGAAGGGGAATCTACTGTTTTCTAATTTCATTTTTGAGAGGTGTGGGAATTTGGAGAGGCTGGGAGAGACAGAATGTTTACTTCTATGGAAAAGATACAGTTTTAGGAAGGGATATTAGTCTACCTAATTAAGGTCTGCCATTTCTATGACATGCACTAGGATATCTATGAAAATGATTCAATCCCAGCAAAGAATTTGCTCAAATTGTTTATCTTCCAATTCTGTCTGCCCTTAGGTCAATGGAATTTCACTTGCCATAGGAATTCTACATTCTCTATGTCAAGTTTACTGTGAAATAGTTTGCTAATAAATCAGAGCAGGAAACATAACTCTGTTACAAATGTCTGATCCTTTCCTTTGCATAATTTAGGTTTGCATTCTCCACGTCTCCAGGATTGCTGTGTGTTATGTATTGGTTTGATGTGATTTCAATTCCACTTATTTATGACAAAGACCAAGAAAACTTTTTAGAAGTTAAGCTGTTTTGATATAAGAATGAAGTAAATTGGGTCAGGATGTCATCATCTTATCTGTTGTCACCAATGAGAACTCAGTAGTTCAGCTATGGAGGGGCTCCTATTGGGGGCTTAACAATAAAAAGAGGAAGAAGTAACTGTAGCAAGGAGACATTTTGACTATAAACATGGAGATTTTGTGGGACTACCCAAGAATGTACAGTGTGGGCAAAGCTATACTTTGCTGACTGAAAATAGTTCTTTGAAGACCTTAGTGAAATTAGTTCCATAGTGAAGGTGACCCTTTTATTCAAGCAGTGGTGAAAGCCAAGCAGTAGCCCCATGAACATCCTCTTGCCCATCAATACCCTTGCCCTGTCATTGTTCCCTAGCAACATCCTCTAGCAACAGGGTACTTTTACTTTTGCATTGGCAGCTGGATATCAACTATCAGCTGTTTTTAGCTACCTCTCCTGAGTATCACCAACTCATGTAAAGGTATATACCTCAACTAAATTTGGACTTTATTCCTTTCATCCTATAAAGGTATACCTCAACTAAATTTGGACTTTATTCCTTTCATCTCTCCTTGCCTTGAACAATAGTGTGATTAATCTATCACTGGTGTGGAGTATGTTATTTCCTTATTTGCTTATTAAGAGACCATATCCTGTACGTTACTGGTTTGTGAAATTCCCACGGTGAACCTGTGTTAAATAAACTATTGTCAAAGACAATTGCAGTCTCTGAGCATTAATTTGTACCAAAACAAAAGACTGTGTAAGCAGCTCCTGCATCTGGAAACTTGAATGAGCCTTGCTACCTTCTCATCATTTGAACTAATGCATTAAATATAGGAAATTTATATTTTCTATTATTATAAAAAATTTCCCTCCTTTTACCATATGATACAGAATCAATTAAAATTGACCCAAGTCTTCCTCATTTTTTCATCTTTAACATACAAAATTAAATACTGGATTTCTAAATAGGCTAGTTTACATGGTGAGTAAATATGGTTAATTCACACACACAAAATAGTGTGTTCTGGAAGCCAAGGTGCTAAAGCTAACTATTATACATAAAAGTAGGTGCGAACTAAATATTGGAGAAGGTATGAAAGTGGTTCATCAATTCAATTAATAAAGACTATTAAAGAGGTTTATAAAAGGCCTATAATACATATTAAATCAATGTTTAAAAGGTAACCCTCCTTCATTCTGGGAAGAAAATGCTTTCAAGCTACTTTTTTTACAGGACTTATCTAGTATTACTTCTCTTTCTTCTAGGA
Source organism: Panthera uncia (assembly GCF_023721935.1). Lineage (NCBI taxonomy): Eukaryota > Metazoa > Chordata > Mammalia > Carnivora > Felidae > Panthera > Panthera uncia. The sequence goes on from NC_064807.1 coordinate 34,753,649, forward strand.
ACCTGGAACTTCTTTAAGCTACTAACACAAATGTTTTTGTTTCAATGTCCCTTGTCTTTCCAATAGCCTCACTTCATGGGCCTCAGTTTCACCCAAAGTGTCACTTAAAATTATTTAGCTTATTATTTTGTGGATCCCCTTTCCTAGCAAACTAACGGTCTCAAAAGTATACATAAAAATTCCATGTAAATATAAACAAGTAAGCACAAATAAACAAATACAACCCTCCGTACAAGGCTAGCGGGGCATCATTCACTTTTTGTCTATGTCTGTAAGCAAAATGAGTGACGGTGATGTTCACTAGATACAGTAGAATTCTAGCCAACACTAAGCCAAAAATAGGTGAAAGCCAAAACTGAATCCCAGAGTGTGGATAGAAGGAGACAAGTAAGTGGTCAGAAAAAGGAGACAAAAAGCAAAAGTGTTTTGGGAGAGCACTGATTTTATGTGACTCCCAAAGACATCATAGGAGGGGGAAAAAGGAAGGAGAATCAAACACTGGAAGTTTGTATGGGCCAGGAAGTGGAACACATAGCTTAGCCTATGTTCTCCTGGCCAGAATTCAGTCATAAGTAAGAATTTAACAAGAAGAACTGGGGTCAGTGGGTATGAATGCACCAACAGTTAAGAAAATTAGATCCAGACGATCTTTATATGTGTCCCAGATGATGGAAGGTTAACCAAAATCACAATCAAGAAATCAATAAAAGAAACAATAGAACAAAGTTTTTAACAACAATAAAAGAAAGTTTTATTTTCATTAGTGGCAAAAACAGAATTGGCAAATAACTACAGGACAGTTGTTGATAAGAGCATCAGAAACAAGACACTATGGCATCATGGGGGAGGGGAGATGAGTCCCGGTGATGAAATCAAAGAAGTAATATTAGAAACCAGACTGAAAACGACAACTGGTTGTGGAATTTGGAGACAGAGATGAAGGATATCCTATATAGACACAGAGATGAGATGTTTCCAGATATGCCATGAAGAAATAACAAACTGCCTGGGAGGTTTTGAATGGGGAGCATCCATATTGAAGAACAGCCATTTGATAAAGCAGACCAGGTGAATTGCTTTCCAAGTGCAACACTGGCAAAAACGGCATATGGTGAAATTTGCTAGAATATATAACTCCCTTTGACAAAATATCTTTTCTTTTCAATTTTATAGTTTCAAAACTTAATGGCCCATATTTGGTTTATTAAATGTGGGAGGGAAGTATTACACTAAAATTATTTTATTTAAATTTAATAAATGTAAATTTGTAAAACAGAATTTCCCCGCTCAAGATCCCATTATATGTGTATGCATTTCATTACAAATTCCAAGTAAAAATTAATGCAAAGATCTTGAAAAAGTTAGGGTTGGAAAAAGAAATATAGAATTACTTACACATGTAGGAAAATAGATATACTACCAAGACAGAATGCTTACTTTTCTTATTGTCACATTCTAAGGGATTTACACTTGGTGCCAAAGAATCATATCTATCAACTTGCTGAAATTGATGTGGAAAATATCAGGCAGAGTGTAATCGAATATGTACTAAGTTAATTAATAACATTTTAACATACAGAATTTGTGCTCTTTGAAAATTTAAATACAAAACAAGAGTTCATAATGGACTCATGATTTTCTATTATAATTTGGGAAGTTCAAGAAATCAAAAATTTCAGATGTAATTAATATAGTACTAAGTCAGCAAACATTAACAATAATTAAAAGCTTATTATGCTTACATATCAGAAACTTTGCAGGCATTAACTTATTCAATACTTAGAATAACTCTATGAACTAGATGTTTTTTCAGTGGAGGAAAATGAAGCACAGAAACATTTGAAAACTCCAAAATTATACAAACAACAAATGGCAGAATCCATTATTTTACATATATTGTTTCCCCAAAATCTTCACTCTTAATCTCTATACCAAACAACCTTCCATAATATGATAATATATTTTATGTAAAAACATATTTTTAACAATCCTTTTTTCTTTTTTTTTTTTTTTTTACTAATTAATGACATTATAGCAGGGAGAGGACTAAGACCTGAGACCGTTGCCTGAAATCTAATGCTAGATTTCTATCCATACCAATGTAATCTTTGACTGATCTGCTAGACTACTTTCACAAATAGACAATGAAACAGACAAAAGGGCTGCCAGTTACAAGCCAATAATGCACGTATTCACTCAACAAATAATTTTTCTGTGTGTCAAACACTGTAATGGATATTCAGTGCTCTTACCAAACCCCATAAGGCTGGCCTATTTTGACTTTATTACATCTATAGATAAAGGTAGAGTGCTCCTTTCCTTTATCACTCAAAACTCCAACTCACCTTTTCATTACAAACATCTGGACAAAATGTCAAACTTACATTTGAGTGCGTGTGTGTTTGTGTGTGTGTGTGCGCGCGCGCGTGCGCGCGCGCACGCACACATAGCCTTGAATAGCCCCTACATCAAAGTACGGTTTTCTTAAAAGTTCAGAAATAGTAATATGTATCAGTTTGGCAAAATCATCTCTAATGACAAAGGTATTGCTTTTGAGACTTTGGGAGAGATAGCCCATCTTTAGAAAGAATAAAGAAATATTTTTTTCTCTCTAAGAAAACAGAACAAAGATACAATATAAAGGGGATGCATTAGCAGATATATTGCTTGTATGGCAAATTAATATAAATACAAAGAAATACACTCTTATAGGGGCTCAGGGTCAAAAATGTAATACAAGAGAGGAAAAAGAAATCTGAAAAAAGTTTCACGCGTGTGAAATCAGCTGAGCAAAAAGAAAGCAAATTGTTCGGAGTGCAATTGCAATTACTTGAAAGATCATAGTTAGGTAACAGCAGGGTATTGGGATGATATTGTTTAGCTTCATTAATGGATGCATATGATTCCTGGAAGAAGGAGGGTTCTAAAATGAGGAGAGTGCTGTGGGTTTAAAATGGAATCCTCATTAAGAGCAGAGGTTGCCCTGTATTGTTTATCTAACACAGGGGCAGGCAGCTTTCAGGGCTCTTTCCTGCCAGTTTGGGTGTTAAAACCAAACAGCTGACCTTTAAGAAGCTAAAGGATCCAAAATTTGCATAAAGGCTCTTTCATTGTTGTTGCTCCTTAGTTATCCCAGCAAAATGCTTTAGGATAACACAGCTACTTCCTATTTGTTTATGTCACTCATGAGATGAACAAGTATCCCTTATTTTTTTCCCTTCCTCTATCTGATGTGCAAATTTTAGATAAACAGGGATCCTCAAACCACCTTCAAAGTTTTCACTGAGAAAGACTTCTTTAGGATGTAATAGGGTTCCAGGATAACAACAACAACAAAAGCAACAACAACAACAACAACAAATAATTTTTAAAAAATTATCATGACATTTATCTTCTCCCTTACATGACAGGAATTTTTAAGGTAGATATGTAGATTGAAAAGGGATCTATTATTCACTTAACGAATATCAAGAAACAGGAAACTGAGGAAAAAATGGATATTGGATCAATGGAATTTTCTTGGTTTCTCTGAGTGAAAAATGACTTAACGAATGGTACATAAGATCAGTAATATTTGTTTCTCAAAGTTACTATAGAAATCTGAGTGATTACAGCTACTATGGAGGGGAGATATCTTAATATCTTGAACAGATAAAAATTAAGTAGGGATGCTTGCCCTCATATTTTCACACCTGCTCTTTGGTCTCTCACTTCTGATTTTTCACCCATGTAGGCCATCATAAAGCTACCACATTTTTTTCCAAGGTACAGCTCTGACTATACAAACACAAATTATAACAAAAGCCCAACATCTTCAATGACTACTTAATGCTTAAATAGTAAAATATAATTTTTTTAAATCAGGTTTCAAAAAATTCTGCCAATGAATTTTAGTCCAACATTTTGAAATGTCTCACTCTTCCATATAATTTTCTATCACTTAGCCTATACCCTATTGCCAAATGTCTCCACTTATTTCAACCTCCATGTTTCTCCTATTCTCCTCTTGAAAGAAAATGAGTTTATCCAACCCCACATGTCTACATCCTATACAACTGAAAATGTCATGTACTTTGGTCAGCGTTTTCACATCCCAAGAGCTAAAAAAGCTTCCCTCTTTGAAAGGCTCGTTTCACCATATCTTGACAAGTTATCAATCTCTACCTGTAGTGTCATTATATATGTGTTGCCAACATTTTCCCACTCATTTACAGATATCATGATATCTAATGTCTTTATTGCAACAAGCTGAGAGCTGCTAGTTGGGAGTTAGTAGTAAGAGCATATCAGTCTTTTTACAGTGTCAACCCAAGCTGATCTTTCACTATTTAATTTTCTCTTAGCACCTTGAACTGTGCACTATATTATACAACTGGTTATGTCACACCAGTTGGAATTATGCACTGTTGTGTTGATCAGTGGCTTTGTTTTCTGTGTAAATACAGAATTGTGTACTACACAAGTGGACATCTTTAAAGTCAGAGAGATTTAGATTTGCAATTAGCTCTGACATTAAATAGCTCTATGTACTTGAGCAAACTATCAACAACCTTAGAGCATTAGTTTATTACTACTGTAGGGATAAAATCGTATCTATTACAATATATTTGTGAAGGTCAAATGGAATGATTCATATTAAGCACCTTGAACATGGAAACCCTTCATATGAATGCCAGCTTTTTTTCTTTTGCTATACCATCTCATGATCTACATTGCTTCTTCTTAAAAAGAACTCCTGTACCACACTTTCTAAGTATCCTCTAAAGTATATACAAAATTGAATACAGGTGGCATGCAACTAATGCTAGTGACCAAATGTGGTCTAAACAGGGATATAAACAGTTTTACACAGAGTTTTCAACATCATGTCTAAAATGAGAAATCTTTCTGCAAAGCTAGAACTCAGGTCAAATAGTCTGATACCTGATTCTAGATCTACAGATACTACTTACTAGTAGTGTGACTCTGAGGCAGGTCCTTTACTTCTTTGATTCTCCATTTCGTCACCTGCAAAAATGAGGACATTGGACTAGATCCATGATTTCTAATATGATTAACACTTGAAAATTTATTGGTTTGTTTATTCTGTAAATAAAGTTTCATGGAAGTGAAAAAACAGAAGTATTAAAAGCACAATACAAAGAGGATGATACAAGGAGAAAATTGAGGACGTCCACCTTTTGGTCTCTTCCTACAGGTCAGACTAATTCTGGCTTAAATCTAGTCAAGGATTTACAGAGGATGCATGAAGAATTGTGCGGGCATACTCAGAATGTATGTGTAAAAAAATATAAGTTTTATCCATCCATCCACTGATGAACGTTTAGGTTGCTTCCATATTTCCTTGTGAATAATGCAGATATATCTTCAAGATACTGATTTCAAATCCTTTGGGATATACATCCAAAAGTGGGATTGCTGGATCATAAGGCACTTATATTTTTTGAGGAACTTCCACACTCTTTCTATAATGGAACATTTCTAAAATTTCCATCCCAAAATGTCTGTTTACAGATGAATGGATAAAGAAAATGTGATTATACACACATAAATGCACATGCACACGTACACAACACACACACACACACACACACACACACACACACACTGGAATATGATTCAGCCTTAAAAAAAAAAAAAAAGGTAATCCTGCCATTTGTGACAACATGGATGAACCTGATTACATTAGCTCAGTGAAATAAGCTAGATGCAGAAAGACAAATACTGCATGTTGGTCTCAATTGTATGTGGAATAAAAAATGTTAAATTCATTGAAACAGAGAATAGAATGGTGGTTATCAGGGAGTGGGATATGGGAGGTGCTGGTCCAGAAATACAGTTTCATTTATGCCATATAAATACATTTTGGAAATGTAACATACAATAATGTGACTGTAGTTAACAATACTGTGCTAAAGACTTGAAATCAGCTAAAAGCATAGGTCTTAAGTGTTTCAACACACACACACACACACACACACACACACACACACACATGCTAACTATATGAGATGATGAATATGTTAACTAACTTGATTGTGGTGAATATTACACAGTGTACACGTACTTCATATAATCAAGTTGTATACCTTAAATATATATAATTTTTAATTGTCAAAAATTAAGTCAGGTGGCCTTTTTAATTTTGTTATCGAAGGGTGAGAAATTCCAAAGTTTAAACCACTCTATATCTACTGAATATTTTCTAAAGATTTTTTGAAGCTACAAAAGTTTTGTTTATTTGTTTTGTTTTGTTTTTGTCTGTTTGTTTGTTTTTTTACCAAGCATGCTCCAGAACATTATTTAATTAGCTAAAAATTCCAAAGTGAAATTTGGCACTAATGCTTAAATAAATAAATAGCATGTCTTAGCTTATAAAAGGTAATACAGCTAACAAATGAGTGATCAGAAACTGATGTTTTGTGTTTTAAAGATGATACTGGATACAAAATTCATGTGGATAAGCTGATTTTGAGCTTCAATATCACTTAGACCACAACATCAGAATAGTCAATGTACAAAAAGTGTGCAAGAAATCATGCAAGAAATTAAACATGTGCTTTGGAGTCAGATAGATGGTTTTAACATTTTAACATTATAGTTCTGAGAAATGTACTTAAAGTCTATAAGCTGTAGCTTGCCTGTAAAATGCAGAATACAATATTGATCCTCCTTGTTTTTCTGTATGTTACTAAGTAATATTTGGTATAAGAAAGCACTAGCTCATATTAAGTGCCAATGAATATTAGTTCCTTTTATTTCTCCTTTTATATAGTTCCACAATATATAGGAAACATTGCCTGGCATAGAGTGTAAAGCAGTGTCAGCAACTCAACTTTGTAATGGTTTCTTTCACAGTGGTTTCTAACTCTCTAACCTTTTGAAGCTGTTAAAATAAAGTCAAATACTGATACTGCTGTGGCATAAGTGTATGCTAGGATCAATAAATTGTGGTTGTTGGAATAAATTGCAATTAAAGGGGTAGTACTTGATTGCTTGACAGTAGGTAGTCTTTCTGGCCCAAATAAACTCAAGTATTAGTCTGATTTACAAGCTAATTAGTATGGACTTCACAGGCATTTCATTGGGGGACCATGAGATCATATTGACTTCTGCTCACATCATGAGAGCATCCTTCAAGTTGTTCTGTGTCACTGATAGGTGACAACTTCGTGTTTACTTTGTTTATTCAAGAATACAGTTTTAATCATTTTTAATCAAGTAGAATATACAAGAAATTTACAATGTTTGCAAATAAGCACCCAAATGTCTAAACTATTTCACTATTGCCACTAGTCTCACCCTCCCATTTCTATACATTTAAGATAAAAATATACATGCATTCAAAAAATGACAAAGTCATCAATGTAGTACAAAGGATAATTATTACTGAATCTTTGAAGCAATAGAAAAATATATAGAAGCATTAATTTATAGGCTAGAAAGCCACAGGGTAGGTATTTCATAACAAATTATTTGAAAAATCCATAAAAGAGAGACAATTTTTGTCTCCAAATAAAGAAGTATGCTTATCTAAAGTATAATTCTGTTTATTCTTAATTTTCCTATTCAATGCAGTATTTTATATGATAAATTCCAACATATGCCTTTATAATTATCTAGTGAATATGGGACATTCATAGACTAAAACAGGTAATTTAAGCAATCCTTTGAGTTGTAAATTACATTAAGATACATCAAGTGCTTTCCTCTACTATGTATTTACATACTAGTGCATTTCCTGCTAGGGATTAAATACATTTTTGTTGAATGAAAAAATGACAAAAGTGCAATTCCTCAAAAATACATAAATATATATATGGTATGACTGTTTTTAAAATTAACCATCCTTTCCATTTAAATAGCTCTACCCCATATTTCTTGTAAATAAAAAAGCAGCAAACAAAAGTTACAAATACTTGAAAAAAATCCCTGATGCTATGTTCTCTGTTGTCCATATTTATGTTAGATATATATTTTAGGTTGCTAGTATTATATCCAGTAAATCTCACATCATACTTATTATGTTTCTGTTATTTAGTTTTCAGGTTCTGAGCCTTATTTTCCTTTCCCTAGCTCTCTTTGAAAGGCATCTTTGTGAAGGCTGAAGAAAAAAGACTAATCTATTTGTATACTGGTGAATTCTAATCACCTACTAGAGTTTCTGACTCATAAATGCCCAATCATTATTTTTTGCATAAGGAAACTGATCACAATTAGTATTATAAATTATAAATCCTCATATTTCTGACTTTAATAGACACGTAAACATATATTTTGCTAAATTTGAGTAATCTCTTAACCACTTTTATGTATGACAATGCAAAACTATATTAAATTTAAGGAATTATACAAAAACCAGAATATCAAACTTTAGAATCGATGGTAGCATTTTAAAGAACAAAATAGTATCCTAAGATAAAAATGCTGAAATAAATGTTTCAGTGTCAAAATTAGTAGAAGCCCATGAAAGAAATTATGAAAAGACAAATTAGAAACAAAATCTATTCCCTAGCTTAGTTAATGTCATCCAAAACAAGAACTTATTCTTCTTGAATGCAAAATGTCTATAGGCCTTGTTCTCCCCAGGATTTAACACAATACCTGGCTCATTGTGAGGACTAAATTTGTGTTTTAAATGCATTAATGAATCAATCAATCAATTCCTGATTCAGAATGTCTAATAGTAAAACAGTGTATAAAATACCTGGGAAAAAATAAAGATGAGAAAAATATTAAAATGTATAATAGAACAATTTAACTAATATGGCATAGACTACATATTCTGTGGTTTCACAAGATTTGGTATTATTCTAAGCTGCAAGTGATATTAAAATTCCAGAAAGATAAAATACATCTGAGTAGGTAGGTTTAAAACAAATTCCTTTTCCATTCTAAGTTCAGCGTCATAATATTAGAGATATTATTTGAGAGCATCTTTTCCCCCTGTCTGTAAACTGATTGGTGAGAAGGAGGACAGGAGAATCTTGCTTCCCTGTCCTTGGGTTACATTCTCTGAAGTCAACAGTAGAAAAGGATGCAAAGATGTGGATCTGAAAATGAGAGGTACTGTGATTCCACAGGATGTATGTTCCTGCATAGGCCTTAGAACAACTGCTCAGCTCTGACTGATCTTGAACCTGTCAATCTATCTGATCTGATTATTAATTTGCTTGAAATCTTGTCATGGTTATAATTTTATGTGCTGCGCAATTGTAATGTCATTAAGATAAAGCAAATAATTGAAAACTTGTAATTGTGAGGCAGCCAAATCTTAGGCCATGAGGAAAAGAGAATTCTCTGTCTTCACTATAACACATGTCCACACTACCAGTCTCAATTTTTCTTCTCAAGAGCCACATACACATCACTACCACACAGTTGCTTTCTGCTTCTCTTCTTTTTTCCTATTTATCTTGACACTCCACTGCCTGTCACTGGGGCTAGTCTAGACCAGTGCTGCCTTTCATGAGTATCTTCTGTTTTTCCTCTAGGCGTGTTTTTTTTTTTCTCTCTCAGATAACTTTTTATGAGGCAATATTAAGATCATTATGAGCTTTTAACTGTAAATTATCTAAAATCACAAATCACATAGGCCTATGATCCACTTTAACACGAATGCTGTTAACTAGTTTTTAAAGGATACTGTTGAATTTTACATAAAAGGAGTGTCAGAAAATCATGTTTGGAGGTATAAAATACAATTCTAATGATTTAAAATAGGGATGAGGGGTGCCTGGGTGGCTCAGTCAGTTGAGCGTCCGACTTTGGCTCAGGTCATGATCTAGCAGTTCATGAGTTTAAGCCTAGGGCTCTGTGCTGACAGCTCAGAGCCTGGAGTCTGCTAAGGATTCTTCTCCCTCTCTCTCTCTGCTCCTTCCTCTGCTCATATTCTCTCTCTATTTCTCAAAGATAAATAAACGTTAAAAAATTAGAAAAACAAGCTTATTTCATTGAAAAAAAAAATAGGGATGAAGTGGAGACCCTGGGTGGCTTAGTCACTTGAGCAGCTGACATCGGCTCAGGTCATAATCTCACAGTTCATGACATTGAGACCTGTGTTGGTCTCTGGCTGACAGTGAGGGAGCCTGCTTAGGATTCTCTCTCTCTGGCCCTTCCCCACTCATGCTTTCTCTCTCTCTCAAGATAAATAAACAACTTTAAAAAATAGCTTACCTCTTCCATTTGTTTTTTTTTTTCTCTTTTATTTATTTATCTTTAGAGGGAGAGAGAGAGAGAAAGAGAGAGAGAGAGAGAAAGAGAGAGAGAGAGAGAGAGAGAGAGAGAGAGAGAGAGAGAAAGTGGGGGAGGGGCAGAGAGAGATGGAGGGAGAGAATCCCAAGCAGCCTCTGCACTGCCAGTGTGGACTCCAACGTGGCCTTGAACTCACAAACTGTGAGATCATCTCCTGTGCCAAAATCAAGAGTCAGATGCTTAACCAACTGAGCCACCCAGGTATCCCTTACCTCTTCTGTTTGTATGTCACATATGGTCCAATTCATTTTCAAAATCTTATTTTTTTTAACAATAAGATTGAAATGCAATCACGGATGTGAAAAAGCATAAATATACACATGTATATATTCACACAAATGTGCACACACACATTCACACATCCACACATTCACACATATTCCAGAGAATACACATATTCTCCAGTGCTAATTCCAATCCCTGGGGATAAATCATTCCAGCAAACATCATGTGGTCTATGTTTCCATCAGTTATTTCTGAATAATTAAATTGCTAAAGAGGAATGTGCAGAAACACAAATACACAAACATGTGTGTGTGCCTCTCAGATATACTGTAGATTTGTTTCCATGTCCCTAAATATTTTTAGAGTATCATCAGAATGAGTCATTAATTTGAAGATTAATATATAATTGTTTGAATACATGAAAAGTGGAAATGTGTAGTGTAGGGGATATATGAAAAAACTGTGTACTCTGCACTCAATTTTGCTATGAACTTAAAACCATTCTAAAAGTAATGTCTATTAAAATAAACATTTTATTTAAATAAGATGTTTTCATTTAGCAATATCCATTGAATTTATGCTTAAGTTTAAAATAATCGTTTATAAGTGATTAAAAAAATGAAAAAAAAAGTCACATATGGTAGGCAGAAAAACTTCTCCCAAAGATGTCTATGTTCTGATTCCCAGAACCTGTGAATATGTTATGTTACATGGCAAAGGGGATTATAATTAAGGTTGTAGATGGAATTACATGCTAACCTCTGCTGACCTTGAGATGGTAGAGACTATCCTGGATCATTGAGGTGGGCCCTGTGTAACATAAGGATTTTTTTAAGTGAAAAAGAGTAAGAATCTGAATGGTATGATCTGACAAAGACTCTATTAGCCATTGTCATTGCTGGCTTTGGAGATGGAAGTGAACATCTGGAATGTGGGAAGCCTCCAGAAACTGGAAAAGACAAGGGAACGTATGTTCCCCCCAGAGCTCCCAAAAAGAAATGCAGTCACACTATGAACATTTACGTATGAGGTTTTATGGACATATGTTTTCATTTCTCATGAGTATATACCTGGGAGTAAAACTGCTAGGTCATATGGCAGGTCTACAGTTATCATTCAGAGAAACTGTCAAACTGTCTTCCAAAATGGATGCCCCATTTATATTCCTGTCAGCAATGTATGAGGATTCCAAGTTTTCCACATCCTCAAGAATACTCGTTATTTTCTTTTTATGATAGCCATATTTTCGTGGGTCAGTGGTGATATCCCATTGTGGTTTTGATTTGCATTTCTCTAATGGCTAATGATGTGAGAAACTTCTTATGTTCTTATTGTCCATTTGTATATATTCTTTGTAACAATGTCTATTCAGGGGCGCCTGGGTGGCTCAGTCGGTTAAGCGTCCGACTTCAGCTCAGGTCATGATCTCGTAGTCCGTGAGTTCAAGCCCCGCGTCGGGCTCTGTGCTGACCGCTCAGAGCCTGGAGCCTGTTTCGGATTCTGTCTCTCCCTCTCTCTCTGACCCTCCCCCACTCATGCTCTGTCTCTCTCTGTCTCAAAAATAAATAAATGTTAAAACAATTTTTTAAAAAAATGTCTATTCAAATCATTCATTTTAGTATCTTTTTAATGTAGTTAATAAAAACAACTATTTGCTTTTTGAGGGGATTTCTTAAAAAATATTTTAAATAGACATTAATTGTAGAACAGTTTTATGTTCACAGCAAAATTGAGTGGAAGGTATCCAGACTTCCTATATGCCCCTTACCGCAACACATGCATAGCCTCCCCCATTATCAACATCCTTGACCAGAGACCATCAGAGTGGTACATTCATTGCAACTTATGAAACTACATTGATGCATCATTATCATTCAAAATCTATGGTTTACATTAGGACTCACTCTTGGTTGTATATTCATTGAGTTTGAATAAATGCATATTAATATATATCCATCATTAAAATATCATACAGAGTAGTATGATGTTAGTATGATATCCTTTGGTGCCTAGTGTATCCGTCTTTTCCTCCCTGCAGACCCTGGAAACCAATGAATTTTTTATTATCTACACAGTTTTGTCTTTTCAAAAATGTCATATAGTTGTAATCATAGAGTAGGTAGTCTTTTCAGATTGGTTTCTTTCACTTAGGAATATGTGTTTAAGTTGCTTCATGTTTTTTCATGGCCCATTTATTTTTAGCACTATGGTCGTCCATTGGGTGTACCACTGTTCATTTATCCATTCCCCTACTGAAGGGCATCTCAGGTACTTCCAAGTTTGGCAACTATGAAAAAAGCTGCTCTCCATATCAATGTATGGATTTTATGTGAGCATAAGTTTTCAACTCATTTGTGTAGATAGCAAGGAACATAAGTGCTGGGTGATATTATGGTAAGAGCATGTTTAGTTTTGTAAGAAACTGCCAAACTGCCTTCTGAAATAGATGTACCATTTTGCATTTCCACCAGCAGTGAATGAGAATTCCTGTTGCTCTATATCCTCTCTAGAATTTGGTATTATCAGTATTCTGGATTTTAGCCAATCTAATAAGTGTGTAGTGGTAACTCACTGTTTGAAGTTGCATTTCCCTAGTGACATATGATGTACAACATCTTTTTATATGCTTATTTGCCATCTATATATCTTCTTTGGTGAAGTATCTGTTAAGAATCTTATCCACTTTTTAGTAGGGCTATTTGTTTCCTTACTATTGAGTTTTAAGAGTTCTTTGTATGTTTTGAATAAGTCTCTCTAATGGGCTGTAACTTTGGAGCTCCTCCAAATTCATATGTTGAAATCCTAACCCCCAATGTGATGGTATTGGGAGGAAGGGTTTTTGGAAGGTGATTCGGTCCTGAGAATGAAGCTCTTATGAATGCTATACTTGTCCATAGTTCTCATGCTCTCTTTCTGCCGTTTGAAGATACAACCAGAAGATGGCAGTCTAGAAGAGGATCCTCACCACACACTGAATCTGTCCATATCTTGATCTTAGACTTCCTAGCCTCAGAACTCTGAGAAATAAATGTTTGTTGTTTAAGCCACCTAGTTTGCATTATTATTTTATAGTAACCTGAACTAAGACACATTCCTTTATCAGTTATGTCTTTTGCAAATATCCCCATCCAGTTTGTGGCTTTTTATTCATTTTATAGTGTTTTTTGCAGAACAGGTATTTTCAGTTTTAATCAAGTCCAGCTTATCATTTGTTTTTCTATCAAGAAGGGATACTATTAGCATGGTTGTTTCACTTGTAGAGAATAAACCTGCATATCTTTAATACGATAAAGCCTTGGGGAAGAAAGAAAATATATAGTATGGGATTTGTAGATCACCAGAAGTTTACCCTAATAAAACTGGGAAATTTTTAGTATCATGTTGCTGCAATGCAATTTGGCATTCAGATGCTTTATTTTTCAAAAAATGAAAAAAAAAAAAACAATATTAATGATGCTTTTTAAGGCAGATGGATAGGTGTACCTAGCTTGTGGTGTGGTGTAAGTTCACAAGCTATGGAATACTATGGATTAAACAATATTTTATGAGTTAATAAATAGATCTACTAAATTAGGTGGTCAGAATAGAGTCCTCCCAACTCTGCATTTTATCATAGGGAAGATGCATGTTGAAAGCCTTATAAATTCATAAATGTTTCAGCAATTAATCAACAAGGAATTTCCTTTTATAGTCAAACACAGTCAAAGGAACTAAAAAATAACATTTAGTACCAAGTCAATTTATCTTGGAAGTAGAAATTCTAAACAATTTTGTTATCTAAAATACTGCCTTTATTTTACATTATATTTATTTTGCATGATATTCCCTGGGATGGCTCATTTGAATATGATTAAAATCAATGAATCATGTCTTATCCTGGCTCTCTGCAGTCGGCAATAATCAATCTGTTTCTCTCGGTGCCCAATTATACTTTGATAGAGATTAAGAGTCAGACACAAAACCTCTCTAAAGAAGAGAGAATAGATTTGACGAAGGAGAACTTCTTATTCATCCCTAAGAAAAGATATTGTATTGGAGCAATGAAATAATTACAGGGTGTTAAATATCTATGTTGAATTCAATCATGGCTGGGACCCTTAACTTTCAAATATGCAGTGGTATTATGGGTTAAAAGTCATCATTCATCCAAGAAATAATACTGGGAAATCAGGGGTTAACATCTTCTAGATGTTTGAATTCAAACTTCCTTGTCAAGTAGAGGATCCTTAAAATTTTATTTCACATTTGCACACAAAAAAAGTGTGTTATATTTTCCCCTTTGTTCATTAATTTATTAAGATTTTTCAGGAATGAAAATTTGAGGACCTAGGAAAATACAAAGGGACACCAAATAATTGATATGTTCACTTCCCAGATGGAAGTAGAGGTTGATGGGCTGAAAATCCAGACCTGCATAGGTGGGTCAACAACTCTCTTTAATCCATCCTGGGGCACCTGGGTAGATCAGTCAGTTAAGTGTCTGACTTCAGGTCAGGTCATGATCTCATGGTTCATGGGTTCGAGCCCCACATCAGGCTCTGTACTGACAGTTCAGAGCCTGGACCCTGCTTTGGATTCTGTGTCTCACTCTCTGTCTCTGTCTCTGTCTCTCTCTCTCTCTCTGCCCCTTCCCCACTTGTGCTCTGTTTCTCTCTGTCTCTCAAAAATAAATAAATGTTAAAACTTCTTTTTAAAAAATGCATCTTACTAGAAAGATTGAGTTTTGAGTCAATATTAGGTACCTGTGTTAATTTTGGAGGCATTGATAGGTAAACCCAATTTCTTTAAGCCTCACTTTGAGAAGAGAATGTAGTGGAAAGAGGACATAAGGTGGGTTCTTATTTCATCAGTCTGAGAGCTCTGCTTGAGTTCCAGTGCAACCCAGTTTTATCTCATTAACCTTGGCAGGCAGTCCTTTTTCACCTCCTTTTTGAGACTACTTAAATTGTGTTCACTAAATTTGTAAGCAAACACTGCACTAAAATCAAAACATACAAAATTACTTTATCCTATTTTACTATCAGTAGATTAGTATGATTATACAAACACTCCTGCTGATCTGAGTTCTTATTTCATAGTTGGAGGTACTTAACCCAATATTACTTTTTCATTACTTCAATTGGGCAGATTCTTATACTCAAGTTTGTTTCTGCCATTCTCATTCCTATTCTTCTTCCATCCTACCAAGTTTCATTTGACTAGGGCTGAATTAACATGATTTACATTGCTATTCAAGTAGAAATTTTATATCACCTCTGTAGATAGAGCAGTTAAGTTCCTGCTTATAAAACAGACAATTGTTTTACATATAAGGTTAAAGTAATGAAATATGGATCACAACTAGTAATAGCTATATAAGTGTGAGTATTTATAATCCCAAGATCATATGTAATTGAATGTATTGCTTGTTCAAGCATTTGAGGTCTTGTATATAAACCTTTCTCACAATCTATTAGTATTTGATTATACAATAATGACACTCTCTTATTTTTATAACTCTATTTTGTCACTATAATTTTATATTTAATGTGTTATCTAAGTGACTTAAAGTAAGTACAAAGTTTACAAAATAGGATATAACCCATATTATCCACAGAAATCTATATTAACTCTCATCTCTCTGCTTCTCTTGTAAAATATCTATAATGCTTATCCTTAAATGTGGCAAAATCTTCAGATGGCTTTTGTATCATGAAAGAAAGGTTAACTTATATTCAAAAGAATTTATTAGAATTGAGTAAAATCCTCTCAAATTTGATAAGCCACACCAAGTTTGCATGTGAGGCAAGGTAATTATGGTTAATTTTTCTTCAATAAGATCCAGAAAACCTGAATCTTCACCTAACTTATCAGTTTGTTTACCTAAATCCAAAATAAAAGAATCACCAGTGAAATAATCATTTTCAATATATTGAGCTATATTACAACTTTATATTTGAAACTCTCCCTTTTAAAAATCCCCTTTAAAAAACTCTCCCTTAAAACCAGGGTTTTGGAGGTGGAGTTGTGGTCAGGGTAATTTGTTATAGTAGTCCTAAAGTTTACACCAAAAACAGTCCCTGTGGAAAAAAAAAATTACAGTAATAGCCCGATGATAGTGATGGAACCACTAATGACAAAATCAAGTGCTTTTCTTTCCCTGTCATTTGACCATCCCAGAGCTTTTTTTACTCCACTTCCAAAGAGTACTTTTCATTCCTCAGTACTAACTGAACACTTTGTTTGTATGAGTATACTAACAATTATTTTAATTCCACTGTCTGCTATCCTCAACAATACAACAAGCTCTTACCACTCCCTTCAACATCCTTTCAGAAGAGATGATTTGGAGAGCATGGGGGATGAGTGGAAACTTCCAGAAGAATGATCCTAAAGTCATTAACAGAAAATTTCTTAAAGCATAAAAAGAAGATTAAAGAGTCAAATAACCATATGCTCTGTAAAAATCAAGACTTTTCTTTACCTCTCACAAAATGAGAACAAGCTCTTAATAGTTAAAGTCAGTGACAAATGTATGACAAAAATCATCTATCAAATACTAAATTCATTTATTTTAAACTCATGTTCAAAAAAGGAAATTTTAATCATGTGCTAGAAAATATTTTTGGTATCTTTATCTGTATTATATTGTATAATATATGTATAAATCACAACCAATAACTGTTAAAATTAATCTATTAGGACTTCTTCAAGACTTTCTCAGGAACGAATTTATTTATTTATTTATTTATTTATTTATTATTAAATATCTGAATCATAAGAAAGACATGAAGAATAATAAAGTAAACTTCCATGTACTTATAATTCTGCTTAAAAATAGAACTTAAGCAGTACAATTGAAACTTACTGTATTGTGTTTCCAAACTACACCATGCTCTCACCTTTTCAAGGTACTAGCCACTTAATTAATAATTATAATTTCCCTTATTTTCCTACATATACAAATACCTCTAAACTAGAAAGAGTATTGTTCAGTTGTTTTGATACTATGGAGAGGCTTAGGGTAGGCTCCCCCCAAATATGCCATTTTGGAGTATTGATTGTTTTAAATTAAAGTTACTTAAGAAACAGTACCAGGAAAACACTCTGACTCCTCCCCTGTTTCCAGAAAGTAGGAAATAAATCTCCAATATAAAAAGTACCCTCTGTGTACCAGGTAGTAAAGGGACATCATTAGAGATAAGGAATTCAGAGCTAAGGCTATATACATAAACCATGTTACTTCCACTAATTTACTACTCCAGCCCAAATTCTGTTTTAGAATTCCTTATTAACTGAAACTCCTGAACATACATTTTTCTTTGTCCTGTCAATTCCTCACAGTTTTATGGCCTCTTTGTCTAAGAAAGTATAAAACCTGTTGCCTTGCTCATTTCCTTGGGTTTCAATTTCTTTATTGGGCCTCTGTCTATACATAATTAAATGCTGGTTCTTTTTGTTTGTCTGTTTGTTCTTGTTCATCTGTTTCATGTCAATTTAATTCTTTAGAAGAGCTAGAAGAATCTTAAGAATAGAGAAAAAAAAATTCTTCCCCAACAATTGCATATAAAGTAGCATCCTTTGTTAATAATTTAGCATTTTGCTCAGCCTTAAGCCTATGGAAATCATCTATTATGTATATTGTATTATATATGCTTACACATATATATATGTATACACACACACACACACACACACACATATATATATATATATATATATATATATATTTGTACATAAATATTGATAGACATTTAAGCTGATAGGCATTAGAATATCTCCATTTTTTGACTATTAAAATGCTAATGCATGTGTATGTACATTTTTGTATGAGTATATGTGACAGTCAATCTAGTTTAGGGTAGAATTCTCTGAAGCTAGTTTAGCGTTGAATTTCCCATATTTCACAGATATTGCCTCTTATCTGTTTTATACCCTTTACAACCAAGTCTATAGATTTCCGGTGTTGACAAATGTGCACAGAATAGCTACAGTTGATTCTAATTACTCTTAAGATTTTGTCAAAAGTTTTCCTTGAATTCCTTGACTCTAAGCTATGAATTTACAAAAATATTTATTGCATTTCATTCAGCAATTGTTTTGTATCCAGTTTGCACTGGGAAGGTGACTGAAATACCTTGTCTGTCATTCTGCTGGAAGGGATCATATGAAGGTGATGAATATGAGGCTACAGCTAGTGTGACATTATGTCCTTTTCTGTCAGCTCCATTTTCATGTCATGTTTTACTGAGTGTGGGAAGTACATCCAGTAATTCTGGTAGAGGGAAGGAGGACATGAGAGGGATGTGTGCTGTGTGCTCTATGTGTGTATTAGATGTCATGGTTTTGGATGTGGTCATGATACCTTCCTCTGACCTTAATACCTATCTTATTGTTATTTGTTAGGAGCATGGTTAGGTCAATTTAAAAAAAAATTTTTCACTAAAATAGATGCACATTTTCACATGGAAGGCTTATGAATACATTATTTCTCATAATTAAATAATCCAGAATACACCAATTTTAGAATTAATTACTAATGTATATTTATACTGTAAATTTTGTTTTGGTAAGGTAGCCAAGTTGTTTTGGCAAAATAAAAATCTACAAAATTTCATCTTTGCTTTGGCATTTTCTAATCACCTGATTTGAGTTACTACAGAAAATATGAATGAGAAATCTATATTTTTTATCCTGTTTTGTAAAATTTGTTTCCCTGCTTTGTTAGGCAACACACAAAATACAAAATGCTTTCTTAGTCAAATAAATTTGGGAAATATTCAAAGTACTTAGATTTCTCAGGTTCAATAATATGCTAAAGTAAACTTCTATATTTTGAAAACATGTTTGATCATGGAATGCTTTATTAACAATAGAGAGCTTATAGGACTAGTGTTCTATAGATCATTCTTTGGGAAAGGCATATGTATTTCAACACTTTAAATACAGAAGTTATAGAAAATGAAAGAAACTCTCTACGGTATGCCTAATTTAGCTAATATGCAGATTTGAGATACTAAAATATAGGTTAATATTGTCAGTAGAAGATTACTAATTATACTTACTAAGCTAAAATCTAAAGTGATATTAGATAATACATTCAGGTGTGCGCTGGAAATGGTGTGGACACCTTCAAGAAAGATATTGCTGTTCACTGGATATATTCACATCTCAAGTTATTAATTCATTTGATTTCTTTTTGACTTTCAACGCAAGGGATCTTTAAAGAAAAACTACTTTATTACTTTTCAGATTTTGTTTATTTATTTGAACCAAGCTTATACCTGGCCAGAGGCTAGTGCAGCTTCCTAGAAATCTATCAATGCATTTTGGAATATCACCAGCAGGAACTAGAGTGGCAGAGACAGTGTCTCCCAGGAATTGTCTGTTTTATGCCAGCCAGGCCAAAAATCAGCCAGATGACTTAACCATAAGGGAGCCCAGAAGATTCCCTGCACAAAATGTCTCTCACATGCCGTTTTACTCAAAATGCCATTTTAATGTGATGATGAATAATACTTGAGTAATTAGTAGTCCTGTAGAGATGTATGTATGTATGTATGTATGTATGTATGTATGTATGTATTGTTAAAAAGGCTCCATGCCCAATGTAGGGCTTCAAGTCACAAACTCAAGATCAAGAGTCTCATGTTCTACCAACTGAATCATACACATGCCCCAAGATTTAGGCTTTTAAAAAGTTGACACACCTCTTATTCATTCAGTCATCACAATAAAACTATAAAGGTATTTAATATTCCCATTTTATAGATAAGGAAAGGCATCTCAAAAAAATACACAACTACTCTAACACATTCTACAGAGAATGCCATATGCCTTATTACCCTAAATATTATTTTTCTTTAAATTCTGGGTAGTTTCTATAAGATGATTATTTCCCAATGTTACAGCTCATATACTCATAAAAATATTTTGAAGTATACAGGCAAAAATATTTTGAAGTATACCAATACTTGTACATTACTGATTTATAAATCGCATAATATACTACTACACTGTAACAGTGTTTACATATTAAAAAAACTAAAAACACCACCAAAATTAAGAAAAAAATACCTAACAAGTATTACAGAAACAAATTCTATATTTTCCTCCAAACCCCCAGTAGATCATCTTATGTATGCCTTCACTGTATACCACTCACTTCTGAGAACACTGCTTTAAGCAGTTGTACACATTTAAGTTTTTGTGTGTTTGATTTAACTATCACAAAATAAAATTTTGGGAAACTCTACCAGCAGTATCTTCAGGAGGAATCATCCTTAATGAAAATTGGCAGTGTTATATAGAAAGAATTCTAGTGTCCAATGGCCTGATCTCAAACCTTGTTCTTAGTTGCTATACGGCCTCGAGCAAATTATTTAGCCTTTTTGCTTCGTTCCTGTAAAACATGGATTAATAAGATTAATATCTACATCATGGAGTTGTGAGGATTAAATCAGCTGACGGAATATGTCATTAAAGAAAATAGCCCATACAAAGTGCTTAAAGCAGAACTTAGCACATGTAAGTGCTGCAAACATATTGATTACTATCAAAGTGTTATTACATTATTTTGTAACAGTAGGAAAGAGGAAATTGTTTTTAAATAATTAAAAAATGCCTACTATGCACAAAGAGCTGACATAGTCACTGAGTGTATACGAAGATAAAATATAAGTTCCTTGATATTAAAATAACTTGCAATCATGAAGAGAGCCATGAGATCATTGGGGACATTTCCATTAATCAGAGGCTAGTATTTAGTGCTTCATTGTATTACCTAAAGATAAATTTTTAAAGTGTATTAGAAGGATAGTTCCATGTAAAAACTATTGACACAGCAATATTGACCACATTGACCCAATAACTTAATGATGCATGTTCAAATGCTCTATAGTCAGTAGCCTCAACTACAGTGCTCAAGACTTGGATGGGAAAAACCTCATTAGAAAGCTAGCATATAAAATTCAAGAAAGCAATATATAGGGAAGAGGACAAAAGAGAATGGTGAGATCAGGAAATTCCACATGATGAATTAACAGGTTTGTCTTCATTAAAAGGTCATATCTTTGGTCAGAAATTCTTCAATAAGAAAAATCAACTACATTTAATCATGCAAAGTGAAATAAATACAATTCATGGTAAACCTATTTGTGAATAAAAACAGCAAATAAATAATGCACTAGTTTTAATTATTTTTACAATCTCCTCCTTGGAGGCAATTAGAATTTCATTGATTACTGAAACGATCTTTAAGTATTTTAACATCAAATTAAAGAGAGTGGAGTCATGTTTACTTTATTTTGGCACACTTTAGTGTATAAAACTTAGTTAATAGCTGCGATGTCTGTGGGTTAATTTTGAAAGATCTGTGTATTAGCTTGTTCAATATAGCAATCTAACTGAAAAAGGTTTTAAAATATAAAAAATATTAAAATTCTTATAATATCATATAATTGATTTGATTATTATATTCCATCATTGGTATGGTATATACTATCTTAAGTGCACGTAGTACATAATAATTCTTTAATCTGAAATTTTATTTACTAATTTAATTGCATTTTGTGCTCAATAGAATTAATTGTTCATTTCTTTAACAGTAGGCTATGTCATTAAATATAGTTGTCCACTAAAAGTATGTATTTTTGAACTTCATTAAGTAATGCACTTTCCTATCATGGAGAATATTGTTTTCTATAAAAGTATTGTGCTGAATTTGTAACTTCCAAGATTGGGGGTTGATATATGCTATGCAGATACTTAGGTCTCTTACAAACTCACACTTTGCCATGGGGAATCACATCATTGTTACTGAAAAGTGTTTGGTTAAGATATGGTTTTGTTGCCCATACGTGTACACTTTTATAAATCTAGTACTTAATATCAACATAATGCCAAAGAAAGGGTATTTTTTCTAAAATTAGAATTTCTTAGATATATTTATATCATTTTATCTGTCTTTAACATTTGAACATTCATTGTTCAGCCACCCTTTCTACATAAATCAAAGTAGAAATGTTCAGTGTCAGAAAGATTATGGGTGAATATTGTTTTCTACTATTGTGTTAAGGTACATGTACATTTTCTTATATTTCATTTTTAATCAAAGTAGTATATATACAATTAAAAATAAAGTAATAAAAAAAGCTTATGATAAGAACAAAAAAATTACTTTCCTCCTCTTTATTTCTCCAGTTTTGCTCCCCAGAGGTAAATGTTATTATTATGTCCCTAAACAGTTTCTTCTGCTAGCTTCCTAAGTAAGTATGTATTTTAAATAAGGCCCAGAAAGCATTTTGTACCTTTTATATTTTGGAGAATGTTAAAATTAAAATACACATAAACTTTTCAGTAACAAGAAGATTATGGCACAAATTATTAATCTTTTTTTTAAAATTTATTTCTGGAAGCAAGGAAGAAAAGCAGTATTAACCAGCAGGATGATGGGTTGAACATAAATCTCCAAAATATCTGTTTTTATGATTAAAAATAATTGTGTGTGCTGCAGCGAACTGAGTTCTGCAGTGTAATTAAACATATTTAACATATATTAACTCTATAAGTAATTTGCATAAATTATTCTGCTTAACAATTTTAGTGCACACCAGGGGATACTGTGATTTTTATCAATGTACTCTATTAACTAAATGGATAATGATATCGTTTTAAAAGTTGAGATATAATTACAAGCCCCTAGAATCTCTGAATGAAGGGTGTTACAGGCTATTGAAATAGTTTGCTGGAATGATAGACAGAATTGCATACGCTGTTTTGAAAGTTGAATTTGAACCTCTATACCTAATCTTCTGACAAATAACAACTATATATTTATTTATATTTTCTCAATGTTTCTTTTCAGATTTATTAGTTCATATGCTAGGTTTTTACTCTGAGAAGTACTATTATGCATATAGTTCTACATAATTATCATAATAATTTACCTTAATTGAAAATATGGATAAACATTCAATTTTATGACCTATGTGGCAAACTCGAGGCCAGGAACTTGAGTTCTGATTCTGGATTTGTCACTAAGAGACGAGTGACTCAGAGCAATTTCCCTCATCAACGTTGACTTCAGTTTCTTTGCCTATCAAATGTGATGGATTTGGTTGGACTCATATTAAAATTCAAAGAGGCTCCTTCAAGTACTTCACATAATCAATCATAATCACACTCAATCATCTTTATTTGTGATTCTATTTATTTTACTAAATCAGTACATAGTATAGGCACTTGATTACCTAGAAAGGAGACTTTTATCCACTTCGCATTTTACCTTTTCCTTGGCTCACTCTATCTTTCCGTCCCTTACACCCTGCAAAAGCAAAGCCTTGGCAAAGGTATAGAAATGTCTTTACAGTCCAGACAGGATGGGAGAGAAATAACTACATAACAAGCACCACCTTCTCCCTTGTTTCAACCATGCCAAGAAAAAAGTGTAGATTAAAAATTTTCAAACACTTTGGTTTTTGACCACTTTACACTCAACAATTATTGAGGACCCCCCAAAAATTCCATTTACATGGTTTTCATTTAATGATAATTATGGTATTATAAATGAAAACTAAGCAATGAAAACACTTATTTTATTAAATATTTAAAATAATCTCTATTAATATTAATCTAAAAACACTTTTCATTAAAAAACTTTATTTTTCAAGCCAAAAAATAAAAAAGGTGCGAAGAGTAACATTA
This sequence comes from Panthera uncia, assembly GCF_023721935.1. Taxonomy (NCBI): domain Eukaryota; kingdom Metazoa; phylum Chordata; class Mammalia; order Carnivora; family Felidae; genus Panthera; species Panthera uncia. Next base: position 34,777,811 of record NC_064807.1, read on the forward strand.
TTTTGCATCTTTAAAAAATCTCCATAATATCTGACGTAATGGTGGATAGGTAGATTCTCATGCCTGTTTCCAATTCATTATGAAATCATATGTCAGAAGAATTGAAAAAGGAAGCAACTCCCTAGTGTCACAAAAATACTTTGACCTCTCAGATTTTCCATAGGAGTTTCACCTCCAGACCACATTTTGAGATCTGTTAGTTGCTGTAAACATAGGTATGGGGATATTATACGAAATGCTGTGCTTTGACTAGCACAGTACTTAGATGGGAGTGGAGCAGGAGATATGGGGGTTGGTTGACCAAGCCCAGACAACCGTGAACTTGTATGCCATTGTGTATATTATACACCTTGGTTTATATGATTCTTTAAGTTCTTGATTTCAAACAGAGGTTACTTCAGAAACATTCCAAATGTTTGAAGAATTAGTAAGGAATGTGAATTAACTGAAAGAAATCTTATTTCCACTTGTACAAGAAGAAAAAAAAAATGCCTATGAATAGAAACACTATTTTGATTGCTTAGATGGTTTCACCAGTTTTGTTATGTTTTGATCATTACACTATTAAAAAAAAAGTCATCACTTGGAAAGATTTCACTAAAACACATGGGAAAATTAGAAAAGAAACCAAAGTAAGCAAGAATTAACTTCCTGCTCATTTACCAACAAAGTTGACCAATAGGAAAGCTGAGATTAAAGACTAAGATCTTGGGGATATGAGCAAAGTTCAAAGTGAATTAGATGGCCATGCAAACTTTCTCTCCAACTGTGCAAAATGCAGGAACCAGACAAAGGTTTAGAATTCAGTATCTTCTTATCCAGGTTTCCAGTCCAGGATAGACTATAGAAGCTCGTCTTCTCCACCAGAATCTAGTTAGCATGTACTTCAGTTTAATTCAAGTACTTCAGAATTCATTCATAGCTTATTTTGGTTTTTGGTTGTTTGTTTGTTTGTTTGGTTGGTTGGTTGGTTGGTTGTTTTCACACACTGTCCACATGTTCCAAAACTAAAGCTAATTTCTCAAAGCTCATATTCAGGGAAGAGAAATGTATCACTAATAACTTTTCACTGACAACAATAATCTCTCACCCTTACATAGTGCTTCCAAAATTCCAAGCACTGCCTTGAATATGTTCTGTATACAAATCTCATTAATCTCACAACAATGTCCTGATGTAGACACTATTATTTCCCCCATTTTTCAGATGAGGAAACTGAAGAACACAAAGGTTGAGTGTTTTGCCTAAAGTCAGGGAGTCAGGATTTGAAGCCACGCAACCTGGACCCAGAATCTGAGCAAGAACTAAGTAGCAACTAAATCTATAAAAACTGAATATATAAAATTTTTTCAGGAAAAAATTCACATGTGTCAAGAAGCCCACTTCTTTCTTTCTTCCTTTCTTCCTTTTTTCCTTTCTCTCTTTTTTAGTTTTTTTAAAATTTTATTTATTTTGAGACACAGCACACAAGCTCCAGTCTGTCATCCCAGAGCCCGATGTGGGGCTTGAACCCATGAACCACTTCTTTCTTTCTTCCTTTATTACTTTTTTCCTTTCTCTCTTTTTTATTTTTTATTTTTTTTTTAATTTTATTTATTTTGAGAGACAACACACAAGCTCCAATCTGTCATCCCAGAGCCCGACGTGGGGCTTGAATCCATAAACCATGAAATCATGACCTGAGCTGAAATCAAGAGTAGGATGCTTAACGTACTGAGCCGCCCAGGTACCCCCAAAAAGCCTACTTCTTTAAATTATTGCTCTGGGTTTGTTTGTTTGTTTGTTAGAGAGAGAGAGAGAGAGAGAGAGAGAGAGAGAGAGAGGCAGAGTATGAGCAGAGGAAGGGCAGAGAGAGAGGGAGAGAGACAATCCCAAGCATGCTAACAGCATGGAGCCTGAAGTGGGGCTCGATTTTATGAACCGTGAGATTATGATCAGAGCTGAAACCAAGATCTGGATGTTTAATTGACTGAGCCACCCAGGAGACCCTAAATTCTTGTTCTTAAATAAGAATTTCTTGTGGATCACTTGGACCTCAGTATAATATTAACACTTCAGTATAAAGAATTTTCTCTATTTTCTTCACCACTGTATCTTTAGAACCCAGAACAGTAATTTGCACAGAATAGGCTTCTAATAAATACTTGTGGGAAAAAAATAAATGTAATGATTATAGTTATAAAGTGGGTTTATTTCAGAAATTCAGTGTAGTGGAGCTAGAGGGAGGGTCGTTTGGTTTGTTTTTATTCTCCCACAGTTCTATTTATTGTCAATCTGTTACTGATTACCAGGTGTCTATTATTCAGTCATTTTCAAATTTAATTTTTATAAAATCTCTTGGGAATCCTGTTAAAATGCAGATTGTGATTTAGAGGGACTGACATGAAGCCTGAGCATCTGCACTTCTAAAAAGCTTCTAGGTCAGGACAAGTCTTTGCTCTAAAGACCACTCTTTGAATATCAGAGTCTTTAGGTGTGACATTCAGATTTCAGTAATAAAATTGACTTAGAAGTCAAAACAAGTAACAGAGAATATAAACATTATGAGTATCATGATTCTATTTTTTACATACTATCCTTCTCATTTATACTGTTGCCATTATTTTAGGACAAACTGAAAAGTGACATTTTTCACTGCTACAGGAATGATAGTCACATAGAATGTTAAATTCTTCAAGTTTCATTCAGGGACATGCTGTGACACTTTGTTTGGATATCTCCAACTGTCAATGTTTTTCCTACGACCTTTCCTATGAATTAAACACAAATAAACACATATTTAAAAATTTGAAAAAGTGAGCTATCTTACAGCTAAGATTAAATGGAAAAATGCAGAGGGGTGCCTGGGTGGCTCAGTTGGTTAAGCGTCTGACTTCAGTTCAGGTCATGATCTCACTGTTCATGATTTTGAGCCCCGTGTCAGGCTCTGTGCTAACAGGTTGGAGCCTGGAGCCTGCTTTGGATTCTGTGTCTTCCTGTATTTCTGCCCCTTTCCCACTCGTGTTGTCTCTCTCTCAAAAATAAATAAACATTAAAAACATAAATGGAAAAATGCAGAAACATCCACATCAACATTTCTTGGATTCATTCATCATTCCGGGATTTAAATAGCTAACAAATGTCAAAATAAACTAATGAAAAAGTGATACATTATATTTTTGCAATGATAAGGTCAAGCTTGATTCCCTTCATTTCATACATGTAGACAGAGGCAATGGGAAACTATTAAAGTAATCATTATTTACTTAGCAAACACTTTTATTGCATTTAATTTGTTCCAGATACTATTCCAATTGTTATATAAATATTAACTTGCTCAAAATGCATAACATCCCAACAGATAAGTACTATTATTATTATCTCCATTCTACAGATGATAAAACCAAGGCCCAGCAAAATTAAATATATTCCCAAGATCTGTCTATTTTAATGGAGTAACCAGGATTTGAAACCAGGCAGTCTGGCCTCAGAAGCTGTGCTCTCAACCACTGTCCAATACTGCCTCCCTCTATGAATTTCTAAGGGAAATATATACTTGAGATTTCCAAAGACTTGAAAAATTATAACCAATTATATTTTTGATTAACCTCAAGAATCAAACTTCTTTCAGTAACTTACAGTGTCACAAACAGAACAGTGGCAAATAAATACTTAATTAAGATGTAGAATGATTAAGGTTTTAAGAACACCAAGGGGGGCGAGGCATGGCAGAGGCAAAGAAGGACTTGGAGGAATAAGTTCTCGGTCTAAGCAGAGGTGAGACCAAGAGAGTGTTAAGTTATTTGTGTGAATTGTATCAGAGAGGGTGATGAGGATAAGGGCTGATTCTTGACAGACTGCCTAAAGGAAGGATGATGGGGAAAATTTCATGGTAGACATTATCCACTATCTACACAGTGAGCCTTACCCTCCCATCAGTATTGCATTTTTTTTACTACAGATTTAAAGAGAAAAATAAGTAAAAAATGCCTATCTCTTGTAATCCTCTGCCCCATTTCCCACTTTTTACCATATTTTCTTGCTTTCAAATTGCATTTGATTTTCTACATGTAAGATGTATTCCTGGCTGGGATATTATTGATCTAAAGTAAAGCTGAAGCCTGTTGCTTTCTAGGGTCAAAATACTACACAGAAATGTTTCTTCTCCTGAAGTCTTATGTTGGCTAATGATGTTATCATCTGCTCATTAATATAATTAAGAACCTCAAAGACAATCCCAACAATGCTGTCTTGTTTTTCCATATTATATTTAATCGTTCACAAACTAATATTAATAGTACCTCATCATAGGACATCAGCTGAAGTCCTCAGCATCTCTCCTTTGGACTACTGGAGTACCCTCCAAGCTTCTCATGATTTTCACTTCTACAATTATTTTTTAATACTCTCATTGGACTTCTTTTTCTAAAGCATATATAGACAGTCTCATGACTTGCCAGTTTAAAGACCTACGTCATCCACTCTCTGCTTATAGATTTAAGCTCAAACTACTTAGTGAGGTATATAAAGCCATTTCTAATTTAACCCCAGACTACTTTTCCAGCCACAGTCACAACTATTTCTTTCCCACATAAGCTTCTTACTTTAACAATGTCATTAAAATCTTTTTAATGTATACTTTCTCTTCTGTCAAGAATGTTCCTGTCCACATCTGTAACTTGAAAATTTTTATTCATCCTCCAAAACGAAGTCTTTCATAGCATTCTTCTATTTCCTCAACAAGAATAAAGTTTATTACTCAGAATTCTTATGTACTTGAGTGTATTTTGTATGAGATGCTCTAAATTATGGGCTTCTTGAAGGTAAGAAAATCTCTCACAGTTTTTGGCATACAGGGGAAGCTCAGTAAACATTTACTAAAAAAAATGGGGAAAATGGGCTTAACCAATACTTTTACATTAATAATTCATGGCATGATTTTGGATATAATTTAAATAATAATTGAAGAATTAATAACATTCATAATATTAATTAGTGCATGGCATTTGGTCTCACACACACTTATATCAATGATTTCTTCCTTTCATATAAAAAAGGATGCTATGTGTAGTTAGCAGAACAACGGAGGTAAAAATATGTAAACAGTCTCAAAAATACCAAGCATATCCTCTGCTCTATTCCCATAGTCATGCCTACGGAGAGAAAAGAATAATCTGAATAGTCAAATGCAAGTTGGTGTAAATTGTTCAGTGCCAAAAAAAACGAAAGCCATTCTTGTTGAGTTCAACATGGATTTCATTATCAGGAATGTGCTAAAAAAACTGACACCACTGTGGTCCTTCTGTAGGTGGTTTGTCTCACATATGGGAGGCTCAACTTTGGTAGAATTATGTTGTAATGCTACTGATACATGATTCTAGGATTTATGCTTCCCCATGCCATCTGTAGGTACAGGTGGTTCCTACTTTGTGCTATGATCTCTTTCTGGAAACTCAACTGGAGAGAAAGCAGTAGCAAACATTATTTTCACCACATTCACATTAACAGCCATGTATATTTAGATTTCAAAGCTTATATACGGCTCATTTAAGTGACGAACTTTGCAGTTATCATTTCCACCTCTAGATGGTGATGCAGTGCTAGCTTGATATTTGCACTACAACTCACTTTGTGGGAATTCCACACTGTTCTCCAGGGTAGCCAGAAACTGTGGAACAAGCACCCCATTTCAGACTAAGTGGAAGAAGATCTATTAGTCATGTATCTTAAAAGTGAACAAAATAGAGAGCTGTGGAGTAGATTAGTGAATGGCTATGTTTCACACCGAATAGTGTTGTTACTGATATGTGCTGAGACAACATAAAATTGCCATATGTTATACGTTTGATATTTTAATAATTATAAGAATTTTCTAAAATACTCGAAAGTAAAGTCAGTGATATAATCAAACTCCATATATTCTTAACTCAGCTCAAGCAATGACCTATGTTGTTCTCATTTGTTACCACATACACGCAACACGTTCTGATGCCACATATATGAATGCATTAAAACCTCATAATTTTTCTTAACAAAACAGCTTTATGAAAACATTCTGACTTGACATTAACCTTTGAAGGGAAGGCTAAAGTTGTAGTGATTAATAAGAAACAAGAGGGTAGCTTACTGGACCCATCTGTTAACTTGCGTAGGTGGGTTCACTTTGCTGTAATTCCTCTAGTTATAGTCTTATAAAACATGTACTTTTCTGTCTGCATATTGTATTTACAAGAAAGGGAAAGAAAAACAAAAAGATAAGCAGGAAAGAGCACAGGCCTTATAAATACTGGCTCTTAACAGATATAGGTTTAGATTATGGAGTAGTTCCTCCCTATTGACAACTGGAATCAGGCAGAGTAATGATGGAAAATTTTAACTAACCTGCAAAGTTTAGGGAGGAATTAAAAAGTAAATTCAACTGTGCCAAAGCATTATAAAGAGATCCTTGATGTTGTTACATCAGGAAAGTTCTTAAAGTTTTAGAAAGTCATCATCTTGATCTGGGAGCTAAGTGGGAGATACCATAATAATAAGAAGAAAGGGAAGGCTGACCCATTAATCTACACCTTTATCTACTGCAGTGTCCTCTGAGCCAGCCACGGCCATCGGGGTGGTATGCATCTTTATGGGGATAAGAACCACAATTACTTCACTGAACTGGAAATTATGGAATCCTTGTCTTTTGGAAATCCACCAGGAGAATAAGTAATAAACCAGTGGAAAAATAAAAGTATAATCAATAGTAAAGTAGGAAGAGATAAAGATATATGAATAGAAACCAAAGAGGAAAATTAGCAAGTAGGGAAAGCAGAGTATATAAAAGCTTTTCTCGCTTAACCCAGAAGGCTTCCTTTACTACTCATTGATTGTCCTCCTCTAAACATCTAGAGTGTTCAAAGTGTTATTTTATGTCAAGAAATGTATAATAGGGTGCAGAAAGTACCTGCTTTAAACTCAGACAGATTTTGATTAGAACTTGAGGATAATACTTAACTCCTTTGTTGTAGTTCACCTATGTGTAAAATGAGGTAAAGAATATCTGAATTTCAGGGATATTTTGATTATTAAAGATAAGATATAAAAGATATAATATGAGCACAAAGTTAGTGATCAATTAGTAGTCATCATTATAAACATTATAATTTTTATTAAGACATAGTACATATTATTATTAGATTTGTTAATATTGTATTTGTATCTAGAAATAAGTCTAGGTAATAACAGGTGTTAATGGATACTTGTTAGCTTGATGGATAAATATGGTGTGAGTGCAAGCAAAATTAGCCTTGGGACAGCTTATTTTGCCTTTGTCACATAATACGAAGTCTTCTCTAAAATATTTAAGATAAAAAATGTGATTTTTCTTCTACATACAGTCTTTCTATTAGTGTACATGACTAATAATGGCTCATTTTAGAATATACTAATAATGAAGGAAAGTAAATATAATACAAAATTATGTCATATGACTCACAGGTAGCAGATGCTACACCTTCAAATATTTAGTGGAGACTCGGATACAAACTGCATCTGGATACAATGACGGATATATATAGCCCAGTTTCCCCTTTACTTCTTTTCTAAGTTCAGCTACTAAAACGAAATAACACATGATTGACAACAAACATCATCTCTTGCCTTTCTCAGAAATAAATTCAATCCAATAGATTTTGTTTAAACTGATGAATTAGAGGTACTTCTATGAAAGCAATGTGGTTAATATAATATGGTGTTAACATAGGATAGAGATACATTAGAAAGAATAAAAAGTGTTGTAATTGAGTAGTGTTAAGGAACTTTGCTACCTTAGAGTTAGAAAGTAATCACTAGATATCCATTTCACTTATAGGGAGGAACTGAAAAAACTAATCTTTATGCAGACATATGGTCAAGTTAATGTCATAGAACAAAGGCTGGGTATAATATAGACCTATTTTGGAATGGTAATGAAAGAACATAATGACAGATCATGCTCCAAAAATTTATTGATTCATAGAAAGAATTTTAATCATTAAGTTACCTGATAAAATTAGTGATTTCCTTAAGTATGGGGGGAAAAAGTAACCAGAGAGTATGATTAAACAGTAAAATGCAACAGGACAGGGTTACCTTACTCATTTTAGTGGCTTCAGTAGTATTTACTGTCAAGAATGTGTTTTTTATTAGACATGATAAAACTAAACAAAACAATTAAGGCTATAGTACCACATGTCTCAACTTTAGTAGGCAACAAGGTAAAAAAAATTGTGCTTATGTTGGATTTAAAAGATCCATATATTACTTCTTGTTTTGCCCTTTACTAACTATTCAAACTTGTGCAAACCATTTTGTCTCATGGAATCCACTTGCTTATCACAAAGCATTTGGGTCTCAGCAAATACTTTCTAAAATCCTTAGTAGTTTTAATGTTTTAGAATCCCATAATACTTTGTACTATATTCAATTAGTAAACTGCATCTGTTTTCTAAAAGATCAAACATGAAATGACAAGCATGCTTCAATTCTAGCAGCCATGAATGTCCTTGTCCTGGTGGTATGGTGGCAACGATGGGGGCTATGTGGAGACAGAGGAATAGAACAAAGAAAGCAGGAGAGATCTGGCTGTATTTCTCTGAACAGCTACCATTATAGTAAGAAGCACCTAGTAATGCCTTTGAAAGCCAAGTTTTTGCTGGTATGTATAAGAATGAGGCTAGTGGAAATGATTCTCAATGATTTTTAAAGAAACACTCCTTGTGTAAAAACCTTTCTTCTATCAGCCCCTTTAACTTATCAATTTTAAGTACTAACACCTGACTGCTGCCCTTCTATCCTATGCTGTGTCTCTATGAACTGAATATTTCACAGGAATAAATTATCTGGATCAGATACTAATGGTGGAAAAGTAATCATCAACACCCTTCCAAAGAATAGTATTAAGTGAGCTACACAGTCCTTCAGAATTTTGTTTTCAAATGAACAACAGAAATTCTCAGTTAAGATAAGAAAGACATGTAGCATGTCAAAAGGAAACTTAGGCTTAAGAAAAGAGCAATAATGATAGCTACTAGTTATCTAATGTTTAATTATGTGCCAAGCATTATCTTAATACATTACATATATTATTTCATCAAATATTCATAGGCACAGTTTGACACAGACACTAATATTATCCCTCTTTTATACATGTTGAAACTGAGGCAGAGAAAGATCAAGTACACACACTGAGGTCCTACAGCTCAGAATGGCAGATCCAGAACTTGAACAAGAAACTCCAGCCATTACACCATGCTGTTTCTCAGCAGTATTGTCAAATCACATATTTCAGAACATTCTTTATTTTCATTGTTCTTCATGTGTTCTACAGCCTCTGACTTACTTTCTTCTCCTCATTAAAAAAATTTAATTAAAGTAATCAATGAAAGAATCACAGCACATGTTCACTACCGAGTCACATAACCAACCTCACTAAAAATTTCTACTGAGAGTGAATGTATTAATTTAGTTTTTAATAGAAGCTGTAACACCATGAAACATTTCACTTTCTTGGGGCTATTCTATTTTTAGTGCAAGTATTCACTGACACTGTACAATACCTATTGTTTCATATCAGTCTAAAAATCAAATGTTCTCTACTAACTTTCTGCATGTTTTGCCTTGGGAAACATTTATGTAGAATTTGAAAATATGTGGAAATTAGACTAATCAAACCATTAATTAAATAAGACTCAATTTTGCATTGAGGTATAGAGAGAATAGGGTTTACTCATCTAATTATAGAAATCCTAAAACATACTATATTTAAGTAATATTTAATATAATAAGAAGCCAGTACGTTTTCTAAAGTGTTAAACATATTCCACCTACATGCATCCTTTTCTCATATTAGTCACAAAGGCCTCATTTCCCTCCTTACTGCTGTCTTTCAATAAAATATCTATCTCCTTTGATCACAGATGCAGACATGTAATGAGTTTCTCTCTAATCAATAGCCCTTTCCCTGGTCAGAGTGAGCATCCAGAGGAGTTGGGAATGTGATCTTTGCCAGAACTGTTTCTGTCTGTTGAAGCTAGCAGAAAAAAATGTATCTTTCTTAAAAATGCATTAATTATTTTCATTATTTTTATCAAAATAGAATACGTAAAGAAATTTAAAAGTTGAATTTATAATGAAAAACAGCAGTCCTCCAATCCAACCCAATTTATGCTTCCCAGTGACTGTACTCTTCAATGCTTTTTGATAATATGCTCATATATGCGTATTTCTAAGTGATATTTAATTTTTGTCAATGTTATATATTGTATATCAAATGATTAATATGAAAGATGAATATTTAAATATTTTATAGTCTTTGATCCTCTGATCCTCCTCCTCTATTCAGCCCATATGATGTTGTGTTATAATAATGTCAGGTTACTATTCAGTGTTTATTCTCTTACAGTTGGCAAATATGATTGACATTTGAGAAAACTGCATATTAAGATTTTATTTCTTTCCTTGTATAACTTTTCCCTGTTCACCTTTTCCATGTTAGTTTTTAAAATAATTTGGTTCCAGGGGCACCTGAGTGGCTCAGTCAGTTAAGCAATCTAACTCTTGACTTTGGTTCAGATCATGATCTCATGATTCATGAGATCAAGTGCCCCATCAGGCTCTGCACTGATGGCACGGAGCTTGCTTGAGAATCTCTTTCCCCCTCTCTCTGCCCCTTCCTCACTTGCTCTCTCTCTCTCTCTCTCTCTCTCTCTCTGTCTCTCTGTCTCTCTGTCTCTCTCTCTCTCTGTCTCTCTCTCTCTCTCTCTCTCTCTCTCTCAAAATAAATAAACATTAATTAAAACAATAATTTGGTCCCAAACTCTCTAATACCATTTAAAATGCCCTAGCTTGTTGACTTTTTTCCCCTTTAGATCTATCCCTTTGCAGTACTTTATCCACCTGCTCTAGTCTAGATTAGTTATTTCTCTTGCTCTATTGAGCAGCTCTTCTCTCGGAACTTCCGATTATCATTACCTTGAAATTTTCTTCTCTCGTGATGGATACCCTGTTCTTTGACTTTACCTCTTCTGCTTCCTTGATTTACAGCTTCATTTTGGTGAAGGATATCTCAGTACATCTTCCTGAGAAAGATGCAGATGGGGTAAATTTTGGAGACATAGCATTATAGAAAACTGATCATTGTATATGATTAAAAAGTTGGCTGAGAATATAATTTTAGGATAGAAACCTTTTTCTTGGAATATTTTCTGAGCATATGGTGTTCATTTCAGAATTACATAACCACTGCCTTCTACTTCTCAGAGTTGTTGGTGAAATGTCTAAATCCATTTTGATTCCTGATTCCTGATCTACTTTATCTCTTGGGTCATAGATATGACCCATCTATCTCTTAGTTGGAGAATGTGATGCTAATGGTTAGCCACCATTTTATCAACTACATTAACAGTGTGGAGTGATGGGGAGGAAGAGAAGTTTGGAAGTCACTGGTGGTAGGAGAGGATTGAGCCAACACAAAATTAGAAACAGAGCTGAGAAATGTAAAGAAAGAGCAAGAGAGTAATCACACAAGTCGTGGATGTAGCCCTGCCTAATGCAAAGTGTGCAAACTATCCTGCCCAGATTTATCCTCCCTTTTGCTGTTATTAATAAGCTAGTTTGAGTTGAGCACTAGTTATTTCAAAGAAAAATAAACTATATTAACAATATATAAGATTGTAAAGAATAGTTTTTAATACAGCCGCCTTCTTGAGAGAAAATAAAATAGGCTTCAGACTGTTAAGATTAAAGAGGGAAGTATTTTGAGAAATTATAAGGAGCAGAACATTCGGGGTAGAAATCAATTTGAGACAGATATGGCAACTTTGAGGACCTCATTGTATAGGGTGTGTATGTGTGTGTCTGTGTGTGTGTGTGTGTCTAAATATTTCTTTCATAAATGCAAAGCATCTACTTGTTCTACCAAGTTTTACCTAGTGCATTACTTTTTAATTGACTACTTATTAGAAAAACTGATCTTAATACAATCTATTCAGTTTCTTTTTCCATTTTGAAATGCATTAATGCATCGGCTTTATTAAAATTGTCTATCCTACCCACTTATTTTTGTTTCTTTAGTTGAAATCTGCTTATTTTTATTCTTTCTTTGTTGGTGTTGAAAAATGCTTAAGCTATAATATTGTTTGTGTTCAAACCTGGTTACATCCTTTTATGTAGAGTGGTACCATTATTTTTCCTAGATAGCTAAATAATAAATTATTTTTCCTTTTGACTGAATAATGGCTTACAAGGGAGTTTTTTAAATATCCAAAGAATTAAGTAGTTGACATTTGATATTTGTTACACATTTTAAAATTTTTGGCTTTTAGAAATTTTATGGAAGTTTTTTTCTGCCCTAATGTATGAAGAATTTTTTTTAAATGTAATGAAGATATTCTCTTTTCTGCCCCTGGGATATCCAGGTATGCTTATTAGTATTAATAATATGTAATTGTATTAAACTATTCAGATCATGTTCTCTGCTCTTTTGATATTTACATTATTTGATAGCTCTTGATAAAGTGTGAAATGTGTCAGGTGTCTTCGTATTTCTGCTAATGTTTTCCTTTTTTTTGTTTCCAGAAGTTTTTGTTTACATATTTTCATATAACTCAACATTTCAAATAGTTAATTATATCTATCTGAATTGTAGCTCACAGTACTTTTTAGAAAAAGGGGACCCTCTTATCCTGTTTGTACACTTTACCTTGAATTCAGCTTTGTCTAACATTACACTTTCATCCCTATGCCATTTTCCTCTTGCCTTTTGCACTGCTACCTATCATTTTACTGTAAACCACTCCATACTCAGCATCTAGCACAGTGCCTGACTCATGGTGAGCACACAGTCAGTATGTTACAAAACGGATAAATGTAAACTTCAGATATTTCATTAGTTTTCAATAAGCTAATGTTGTCATTAATATTTATATACATAAAATCTCATTACAAACATAGGCCTAATGGTAGAACCGCATATATACAGTGTTCACCTTCTCCATTTCAAATAGATGAATTTTTATAAAAACTCAACATAAAGTAGTACACATCAACCAAGTTAAAAATGAGGTTAACCTTCTTAGAATGTGAGTAAACTCAGTAAGAGAACTCAACTTCACAGAGTCAAATATGAGATGTCATTTGGGGAACTAACTTGAATTTAGTCTCTACCCAAAAACCTAATAGTGTCTTCAAATAACTTTCCTTGTTTTCTGCATTTGCACAGCTCCTGGCATCCAATCTGCAGATTACAATGTATTTGAATACAAGTTTTATCAGCCTCTCCTATGTATTCATCTGGCATTAATTAGATCATCATTTTACTCAATGAAACAACATATAAGTGTGTGAAGTATGTAACATAGACTGGACACTAGATTGCTAGTTAAGATAATACCTTTCAAACAGTGTCGAAAATGGAGACTTGTTGTGTCCCTTGTGGCTAGAAGCTATGGTCTTCCCCCATTCCCTACTGCTCCTTGATGTATGTTTCAATTTCTCCTCTCTCTTTTCTTTCCTTACTATATTTGTTCCATTTACCCTTTTCCAGACACATCGTTTTTATAGCCGTCCCATCTTTCTCGATTTACTTGAAAGTCTGATTTGGCAATACCAAGCCCACATTTCTGCATGTCAACAATTGGCTGGAGCTAAGCAGCACTGACCTCTGGAGTCAGAAATATACTTCCATTTCTCTACATTTTATTCCTGATCAACTTTATTTACATTATCATTATGTTCCTTTAGTTTTGAGTTCACATCAATCACAGCATATCTACCAGGCTGGTGTTTGGTCTACACATCTTCACAAACACCTTTGTTTACATCAAACGTGCATGCCTTTATGTAGTGCAAATATCTTCTATGCTTCCTCAGCTGTGAGATATTTGCCAATAGTTATACATAAATAGGAATTCTCAGGAAAATCCCTGTGGATGAGCTATGTCCTCTAAATAAATACTTCCTTATAAAAGAGTTTCTCTTTCCGGTCACCAGACGGACTTTTTAAAAAGTTGATGCTAGAGGTTCTATTTCATAAACACAATTGTGTTAGAATATCGAAGTGCAAATTTGTGGGCAGGACAATGTAAGAATTATGATTGTGGTTTGTTTTAGTTATGCTGCTTTATCTAGAGGTCAATTATGCATACAAACTCATGGCTTCTCCTGATAAATGCCATCACTAGATGAGTTAGTCACAAAAAAAGGCAATCTCCTTGATGCTCTTTCAGGAAACGGCTAATCCAACAAGGCAACATCTCTGTTCCATGCTCAGGCTGCTCCACCTTTTGGAACCTGTCCATAGAATGATGAACCAGATGAACCAGATCACAGGGTCAATGCCCAGATTAGGAAAGCTAAAACTATTGATTTCTCCAAGACTCAGAATCCTCTCCCTCTTCCCTGTTCATTTTAAAGAGGTGGGAGGTATTGATAAAGTGTGATTTTATTTTCTGCCATCTGCTGGTTTCACTTTTCTTGTGTGAGGGCCTACTTGATTAGAATAAATGAACTTTTCTTTAGTTTATATCAAGGATATCTATCTTTTACAAACAGCTGACTTTCTGGTTGGTGTATATGACTATTTGCAATTAATATTAAAGTAATTTGTGAGCTCTTACTAAACATAAACTGTTATTCTATGTTCTGACATAAAAATTCACCTTCTGCCCACAATCTGAAGTGCTGTGAAACTGGGTTAAAGCAACATGGGCAGTTTATTTTAGATAATTATATTAAACTAAAGGTATACTGAGCAACTAGATAAATAATCTTTTGAACTTAAAAAAAAAACAGATTTACAGATCTGGTTTGCTTATATCAAAATAGGTTCTTTATGTAAAATGGCTAAATCAATGATCGAAGTTTAAAATTTTTGGCAAAAAAGAAACTACTCACCTTTTGTTTGGTAAGATAGATATTTCCAGTTCAAAACTAACTGGGTCATTCAATGGGCAAGTGACTGAGTTTCCATGTTAAGTAGAGCCCTGAAGTTGCACTATTATGTTCCTGCAACAAGGTGATGCTGTGTGCTACAAATTATTTCCAGAATGCTTCTGGGGGTAATTCTGTGCATACAGAATTAGATCTATTTTAAAACTGCAACTCTGATCCTTTTATTTATTTTTTCTGTCTACATTATTATGTGCATTGCTGGTACAATTTCACAAGTTACAATGTTCCTTCATGTCCTCTGAATTTTATAACACAGACACTACTTAATTATCATTTCAACCTGTTTATAGGAAGTAAGGAGAGGATATATGAAATATATTTTTAAATACTCTCTAATCAGACATGTGATGAATCCCAAAGCAAAATCATGTTGGTGTGTTCTATCTTTGCTAATAAGATTCCCTTGAAAATAACAAACAGAATAGTTCAGTAATTTAAAAACTAGCACATTATTGCTTTAATAGCAATTGTGAATATTTTATCATCATAATCCCCAATGAATAATTCTGCTTTGTTACTATCCCTTCAAGGAGAAGAGTATTTGAAGTTATGCTATGTGATGAATCTCTCAAAAACCTTTCAGATTCTTTGCCAGGTGACTCTGAAAATCCTCTGAATACTAAGAGATAGTGCTCAAAACGTGAAGCAATTATTTGTCAAAATTCTCTAAATATTGAGATTAGTTTATCCTGCCCTCTTTTGAATTTGCAATTTATCTTGTTCATTTGTTTTAAATATGTTGCATACTAACTAGCCTTCTTTTAATTCTAGGATTTCTTCATTAACATCATCTCTCTGCCTTTTGTTACAATGTCATATGCTCTAACTTGCATAACATTTTCATCAAAGACACTTTAGATTGAGAACCTACTATGGCAACATGATACGACAGACATTGCATGAGCTTCCGAGACTAGTTATGGCCAGTACATGAGGAGCCAAAATAATGTATGCCATTCCCTAGCAGATATTCTTAATTGCAGATCTCCTACCAGTATGTTCTTTGTTAATTTTTCCCCTCATTTTACTGAGATATAATTGACAGGTAACATTGTCTACGTTTAAGGTGTACAACATGTTGATTTGATACACTTATACATTGCAAAATGATTATCACAGCAAAGTTAGTTAACACCTGTAACACCACGCATAATTACCATTTTGTGGGCGTGTGTGTGTGTGTGTGTGTGGTGAGAATATTTACAATTTACTGTCTTTGTAACTTTCAAGCATATAATATACTATTACCAACTGTAATCACCATGCTGCAAACTAGATACCCAGAACTTAATCATCTTATAACTGAAAGTTTATACCTTCTGGCCAAGGTCTCCTAATCCCCCCTGACTCCCAATTCCATCCCTGGTAATCACCATTCTTCACCCTGTTTCTATGAGTTTGGCTTCTTGAGATTCCACATATAAGTAATATCATACAGTATATATCTTTGTCTAACTTCACTTAGCATAATGTCCTTAAGATCCATCTATGTTGGCATAAATGACAAAATTTCCTTCTTTCTCAGGCTGAATAATATTCCATTATATATATGCTCAATAATATGGTAATTCTATTTTTAAATGTTTATTTATTTATTTTGAGAGAGAGGGAAAAAGAGAGTATGAGTAGGGAAGGAGCAGAGAGGGAGAGAGAGAATCTCAAGCTGGCTCCACACTGTGAACACAGAGCCTGACATGGGGCTCAGTCCCACCAACTGTGAAATCATGACCTGAGCCAAAATAAAGAGTTGGACACTTAACCAACTGAGCCACCCAGATGCCCATGGTAATTCTATTTTTAATTTCTTGAAGAATCTCCATACTGTTTTCCATAGTGTCTATACTAATTTACTTTTCCCCCAACAGTGTAAAAGGGTTCCCTTTTAGTCACATCTCTGCTAACATGTTATGTCTTTCTTTTTGATGACATCCATCCTAAAAGGTGTAACGTGATACCTCATTGTAGTTTTGACCTGTATTTCCCTGATAATCAATGATGCTGAGTACCTGTTTATTTGCCTGTTGGCAATTTGTATTTCTTCTTTTAAAAAAAAAGTGTCTATTCAGTTCCTTTCCCCATTAAATTTTAAAAATATATTTATTTATTTTTGAGGGAGAGGAGCAAAGAGAGAAGGGACGGAGGAACTAAAGCAGGCACTCTGCTGACAGCAGTGAGCCCAATGTGGGGCTCAAACTCATGAACTGTGAGATGATGACCTGAGCAAAAGTCAGACACTCAGCCAACTGAGCCAGCCCCAGGTGCTCCTCCCCACTTTTAAATCAGACTGTTTTTTTTTTTTTTTTATGTTATTGAATGTATGACTTTTTAATGTTTTAGATATTGACTCCATATCCGATGAATGGTTTGCAAATAGTTTCCCTTCATTCTTTAGGTTGCCTTTTCATTATGTTGATTGTTTCTTTCACTACGCAAAAGCTTTTTAGTTTGATGTAGGCCTGCTTATTTATTTTTTGCTTTGGTTGTCTGTGCTTTTTGTATCATATTCAAAAAATCATTACCAAGACCAGTATCAAAAATTTTTTTCTCTACAATTTCTTTGGGTCTAGGAGTTTTACAAATTTGGGTCTTTTGTCCACTTCAAGTTAATTTTTTGTGAGTAGTATAAGGGGTCTAATTTCATTCTTCTGCATGTAGTTATCCAGTTTTCCTAATACCATTTTTGAAGAAACTATCCTTTTCCCATTGAGTATTAATGGTCCCCTTGTTAAATATTAGTTGACCATATATGTGAGGGTTTATTTCTGGGCTCTTAATTTTGTTTCATTGGTCCTTTTCCCCCTATTTTTATGCCAGTGCCATACTGTTTTGATCCCTATAACTCTGTACTATAGTTTGAAATCAGGAAGTCTGATGCCTTCAGCTTTGTTCTTTCTCAGGATAACTTTGACTATTGAGCTTTTAAATATCTTAGCTTTTTTTTAAATTTTCCTTGTCAAAAATACCATTAGAATCCTGATAAGGATTGCACTGAATCTATAGATGGCCTCAGGTAGTAAGGACAATTTAACAATCAATTCTGACATAGAATATGAGATATCTTTCCAATCATTTGCATTTTCTTCCATTTTTTTCATAAGCCTTTTACTTTTCAATGTGCAGATATTTCACCTCCTTAATTAAATTTATTTTGTAAATAGTTTTTGGTGCTATTATGAATGAGATTCTTTTCTTTAAGTTCATCAATTTATTTTGAGAGAGAGAAAGAAAGAGAGTGTGAGTGGAGGAGGGACACAGAGAGAGTGAGGGAGAGACAGATTCCCAAGTAGGCTCCACACCATCAGTGTCGAGCTCAATGCGGGGCTCGAACTCATACCACTCATACCATGAGATCATGACCTGGGCTGAACTCCGATGCTTAACCAGCAAGGTGCCCCCAAATGGGTTTCATTTTAAATTTTGTTTTTCATGTATTTTGTTGTTAGTGTACAGAAATACAACAGATTTCTGTATATTGATTTTGTGTCTTGTAAATTTACTTGATTCATGGATTAGTTCTAATGCTTTTTTTTGATCAATCTGCAAATAAAAACACTTCTTTTTTTCTAATTTGGATTTTTTTTTTTTTTTTTTTTTTTTTTTTTTTTTTTTTTTTTTTTTTTGCCTAATTGCTCTGGCTAGGACTTCCAGTACTGTGCTGAATAGGAGTGGTGAAGAGTGAGCACTGTTGACTTGTTTCTGATATTAGAGAAAAAGCTTTTAAGCTTTCACCGTGATTATGATGTTAGCTGTGGGATTTTTATACATGGCCTTTATTATATTAAGGTATGCTCCTTCTATACCCAATTTGTTGAAAATTTTCATCATGAAAGGATGTTGAATTTTGTCAAATGTTTTTTCTGCATCTAATGAAAATATGATTTTTATTTTTTATTCTCTTAATGTAGTGTACATTTTATTGAATTGTGTATGTGGAACCATCTTTACATCCTAAGGATAAATCCCATTTGATCATGGTATATGATATTTTTTTAATTCAGTTTTTAAAGTTGATTTATTTATTTTCTGAGAGAAAGTGTGTTTCTGCAAGCAGCGAGGTGCAGATAAGGAGGGAGGGAGAGAGGGAATCCCAAGCATGCTCCACACTGTCAGTGCAGAGCCTGATGCGGGTCCCAACCCACAAAACGTGAGATCATGATCGGAGCTGAAATCAAGAGTCAGATGCCCAGGATGCCTGGGTGGCTCAGTCAGTTAAGCATTCCATTTTAGTTCAGGTCTTGATCTCATGGTTCATGAGTTTGAGCCCAGTGTGGGGCTCTGTGCTGACAGCTCAGAGCCTGGAGCCTGCTTCAGATTCTGGGTCCCCTCTCTCTCTCTGCCCCAACCCCTGCTTGAGTTCTGTCTCTCAAAAATGAATAAATGTTAAAAAAATTTAATTAAAAAACAAGAGTCAGATACCCAACCAACTGAGCCACCTGGGCACCCTGGTATATGATATTTTTAATGTGCTATTGAATTTGGTTTGCTATTATTTTCTTCAGAATGTTTGCATTCATATTTC
The DNA here is from genome assembly GCF_023721935.1 of Panthera uncia. Taxonomy (NCBI): domain Eukaryota; kingdom Metazoa; phylum Chordata; class Mammalia; order Carnivora; family Felidae; genus Panthera; species Panthera uncia. Next base: position 34,797,276 of record NC_064807.1, read on the forward strand.
ACCAGGGTTATTAGTCTGTGGTTTTCTTTTCTTGCAGTCGTTATCTCACTTTGGTATCAGGGTAAGCCTGGATTTATAAATGTGTTTGAAAGTGTTTCCTTCTCTTCAATTTTTCAGAAGAGTTTGGGGATTGGCATTAATTTTTCTACACATTTGGTAGAATTCACCAGTGAAATAATCTGGGCTTGTACATTTTTGTTATGAAGTTTTTGATTACTGATTGAATCCTCTTACACATTATTGATCTGTTTTGATGTCTATTTCTTCATGATTCAGTCTTTGCAGATTGTGTGCTTCTAGGAATTTAACCCATTTCTTCTAGATTATCCAATATTGGAAGCATATAATTGTTCACAGTAGTCTTTTATGATCCTTTGTATTTCTGTGATATCAATTGTAATACCTCCTCTTTCATTTCTGATCTTATTAATTTGACTCTTTTTTAGTCTAGTTGTAAGTTTGTCTATTTTGTTTACCTTTTCCAAAAGCCAGCTCATGGTTTTGTTAATCTTTCTATTGTTTTTCTGGTCTCTATTTCATGAATTTTTGTTCTGACCTTTGTTATTCCCTTCCTTCTGTAACTTCAGGTTAGTTTGTCTTTTTCTATTTCCTTGAAGTGTTAAGTTAGATTGTTTATCTGAGATTTTATTTCTTAAAATATGCATTTATTGCTATAACTTTCATTAAGAACTGCTTTAGTGACATCTTATAAGTTTTATGTTATCGTTCCATTTCAATTTGTTTCAAGATATTTTTCACTTCTTCTTTGACCCACACATTGTTCAGAAGTGTCTGGTTTATTTCCACATTTGTGAACTCTCCAGTTTTCCTTCTGTTATTGATTCCTAGCTTCATACCATTGTGCTTGGGAAAGATGCCTGATATGAATCTATTCTTCTTAAATTTATTAAGACTTGTTTTGTGGCTTCACATATGATCTATCTTTCCATGTATGCATGAAAAAAATGTGTGTTCTGCTGTTATTGGTTGGAATGTCCTGTATATGATTGTTGGGTCTATTTAGTCTAAAGCATAGCTCAAATCTAACATTCCCTTATTCATTTTCTGTCTGGATGATCTATACATTGTTGAAAATGGAATATTGAAGTCCCCTACTGTTATTGTATTGTCATCTCTTTCTTCCTTCACATCTGTCAGTATTTCCTTCATAAAGTTAGCTGCTCTAATGTTAGATGCATATATATTTGTTTGTTACATCCTCTTGGTGAACTGACTCTTTACACTACATGATGACCTTCCTTACCTTGTGTTACAGTTTTTGGTTTACAGACTATTTTATCTGAAATAAGTGTAACTGCCTTTGCTCTCTTTTGGTTTTCACTTGCATGGAATGTCTAATCCATCCCTTCACTTTGAGCCTATGTGCATCCTTAAAGCTAACATGAGTCTCTTGTAGGCAGCATATAGTTAGGTGTTGTGTTTTAAATTCATGCAACTACACTATGCTTTTGATTGGAGACTTTAATCCATTTACATTTAGAGTAATTAGTCGTAGGTAAGGACTTCCTAATGTCATCTTATTGTTTTTTGGTTAATTTGTATTTCCTTTGTTCTTTTCTCCCTCTGCTCCCTTTCATTGTGAACTGATGATGGTCTATATTGGTACGCTTTGATTCCCCTCTCTTCATCTTTTGTGTACCTACTATAGGTTTTTGCTTTGGAGTTACCATGAGGCTTACACTGAACATATTATAGGTATAAAAATGTATTTTATTTTTATAACCATTTAATCTTGATGGCACAAAAAAATTCGACTCCTTTACTCCCTTCCCTTTTATGTTTTTGATGTCATGATTTACTTTTATGTTGTATATTTATTAACAAATTATTATAGCTATCATTGCTTTTAATACTCCTGTCTTTTAACATTTATACTGTGGCTAACATATTAGCATATCATACTATCATATCACAGTATTAGAGTAGTCTAAATTTGACTATATATTTATTTGCCTTTATCAGTATAGTATATATTTTCATGTTACTAATTAGTTCCTTTAATTTCAGCTTAAATAACTCCTTTCAGCATGTCTTATCCAGTAGATCTAGTGATAAATTCCCTTAGTTTTTGTTTGTTTTGGAGTCTTTATCTTTCCTTCATTTCTAAAAGACATCTTTGCCAAGTTAATTATCCTTGGGTAGTAGTTTTATTTTTTTTTTCTTTCAGCACTTTGAATATATCATTCTATTTTATCCTGCCCTGTAAGTTTTCTGCTGAGAGATCCACTGATAGCCTTATGGGATTTTCTGGCAGATTGCAGCTTCTTTTCTCTAGCTACCTTTAAATTCTCTTTGTTTTTTATTTTATTTATTTATTTTTTATTGATGTATAGTTGACAAACAATGTCACATTAGTTTTAGGTGTACAACATAGAGATTTGACAACTCTATATGTTATGCTATGCTCATCACAAGTATAGCTACCATCTGTCTCCATGCACTATTATAGTACCACTAACTATATCCCCTATGCTGTACCTTTTATCCTCATGACTTATGCATTCCATAACTGGAAGCCCACATTGAATTTTATTTTAGCCCGTATTGATTTTTAATAGCTTTATTACAGTGTGTCTTGCAGAGTATCTCTAAGTTGAGTATGCTTGGTTACTTATGAGCTTCATCAACTTGGATATCCAAATCTCCATCCAGATTTGAAAAGTTCTGTCATTATTTCTTTAATAATTTTCTACCTTCTTACACCTCTATTCTCCTTCTGAAGCTCCAATAACTCATAATTATTTCCTTTTATAGTATCCCCATAGATGACTTGGGATTTTTTCCCCTTTTTTCTTTATTTTTTGCTTTGATCTTCTCTGACTGATTAATTTAAAATGTTGTCTAACTCATAAATTCTTTTCTTCTGCTTGATCCATTCTTCCATTGATAGTCTCTAGTTTATTTTCCATTTCATTCACTGTATTCTTCAGTTCCAGAATTTCTTTTTGGTTTGTTTTTATGATCTTTCTTTGTCTAACTTCCCATTTTGTTTGTTTAATGTTTTCCTAATTTTGCTGAATTGTCTCTGTGTCTTCTTGTAGCTCGTTGAATTTCCTTAAAATAGCTGTTCTGAATTCTTTATTGGGTAAATTACAGATCTGTGTGTCTTTGGGACCAGTTACTGGAAGATTATTGTGGTTCTTTTGTGGTGTCATGTTTCCTTGATTTTTTTCATGCTTTTTGAAGTTGTGTGTTGCTGCCTTCAAATTTGAAGTAGCAGACACCTCTTCCAGTGTTTCTACTAACTTCCTTCAAAAGAGAAACATCTTCCATCAGCCCTCCTAGAGATTCTGAGGCTTCCCAAACCTTTTCTGGGTATACCTGCTTCGTGTTTCTTGCTCCCCCTTGTGGAAGAATTCTTAAGCTTGTATGTCTTCTTTTGATTCTGCATTGTACCAGGCTGAGTGCTGACAGCTCCTTTTTGATCTCCCAAGGATGGCACTAAAGTTCACGATTTTGGTTTTTCCCTGGCCTATATGTTCTGGCTGGTTTTCTGTACATGTTCACTAGCTGTCGGACAAAGCTTATTCTTGCTATCACAGGGAGCATTCACAGGAAGATAGACACAAAGTGTGTTTGTGTGTGTGTGTGTGTGTGTGTGTGTGTGCATGCACCTGTGTCTCTGTGTAATGTATGTAAGGAAAGCACAGGGGGTACTCATAGGTCAGTCAAGGTATCCACAGCCAAGGTTTATCCAGCTGCTCATTGGTGGGCATCTCTTGATTTTTTAAGTTTATTTATTTATTTTGAGAGAGAGAAAGAGAGTGCATGGGTGGGGCAGGGGCAGAGAGAGAGAGAGAGAGACAGACAGACAGACAGAGAGAATATCCCAAGCAGCCTCTGTGCCCTCATTAAGCCAGATGTGGGGATCAAACTCATGAACGGTGAGACCAGGACCTGAGCTGAAACCACGAGTAGGATGCTTAACTAACAGAGCCACCCAGGCGCCCCTCATGGGTGGGCATCTTGTTGGAGCCTGCAGTGCAGTTACTTAGTAAAATCTGCATCGTTTTAATGCCCTCTGAACACCCTATCTATGGTTCCCCAGCTTCTTCCCCCACCTCCCACCCCATCACACAGCTCATGATTCAATACTTTGGATGGGGCAAAGGAGAAATGAGCTTCTTTGGCAGCATTCCTCAGAGGTGGGGAAGCTGGGTGCTGAAGTATACTCTCTCACTTCCTCTACAGTAAAAATCACAGACTAAGATCTTTCTTGGCCCTGAGCCATATTGCCTTGGGGAGGGGTAATGTGGGTAAAGTCAAATTGTTCCTCTTACTCTCTCTAATGTGTTCAGACTTATATGTCTTTTGTTTGTTTGTTTGTTTGTTTTTTGATCCAACAGTGTGGAGGAATTTCTCCACCAGAAATGTGAATTTCACAAAGGCTTTCTTGTCTGTGGGTGATTGTCTAAGATGGAGTTTTCCAGGAGCTCCTGAACCACATACCAGAGGGGCTGTGGATGTTTCATGGGCCACTGCAGGGTCCACAGCCAGGACTGAGTTGTGTATGCTTACTGATCACTGCAATGGTGAGTGAGAGTCTTTCCTAGTCCCTTAACATAAGGTGCTGGATCCCACACAGCTCCAACAAAGACACTTTTGTCTGTGGATTAATGGCAAATTGGTAGAGTTGATGGAGGGACATGACCAGGGATGTTTTAATCAGCCATGTTGCTGATGTCACTCACTGTATGCTCTTTGTTTTCCTGCATAAGGAAGTTAGAGTAAAGGGTAAATTATAGAACAAGAAGATTATTTAAGAAGTAATGTAATACAGTAAATGCATGTCTTGATATTCTACTTACTTGCTAGACAAAGGTCTCAATATTAATTCTGAATTTGTAAGTGGTCAGTGTAACAGGCAAACAGAATTGGTTAATTATTGTGTACATAAGATAAAAATAAACCAGTTGGTTGGGAAAAAAAAAACATCTATTACTGGTATTAAGACAGAAAATTATCCTTGTATTTTCAGAGACAGGGCAACATGACCTAATGAATCTATTTGTTCTTTGATGCCATTTAAATTCAGGGCCATGTACTTTGACATCAGAGGAGATGGTGTTTAAAATTACTCTGATTAAGTAAATCCTCAAAACAGATTATTCTTGAGGTTCAGTTAGGTCAAGTTTCATTTTCTTATCAATATGCACTTTCAATATGTAGTTGTCAACATCATACAAGCATTGCACCTTTTAAATATATTATATGATGAAATTCTACTTGAAATGTTTATAGAAATAAGGATATTTTTGTGTCCAATCAATTTGTGTTAAAAGTATAATTGAGTTCAAATTAGAGTATTTGCTTAAAAACTATAAATTATTTTTTTCTGCATTAGATTTGAGTTATTCAAACTTTTCTGTCTTTCTAGCTTATTCATTACCATGAATATTGGAAGAATGTAATTATAGTTTGAAGTATGTGGTAAATTTCTCATAAACCCATCTAGAAATTCCAAATACGTGTATGTTGTTATAGAGAATGTATTTTATGTCTGAATCTTTTTTATTCAAAGTATTTCTATTTACATAGGCGAAATCTATGTACAATATCTGAGACTCATCTTTGTTTCCTTCTTTTCTTCTTTTTGTAAAGTTATTTTTGACAATTTGATTTCTAATTAATTTTTTAAAAGAATCAGAAAGAAACACATAGATATGTTGTACTTTTTTAAGCATGTTGTCAGTATGGAAAACGCTGTCATTCTCAGAAAGCTTTGCTATACAAACTTGGACATTCTGTAGAAGTCAATGATCCATAATAGCAAAACATTCACATTGGGTTCTGGGTCAATATAAATACCAAAGAAGAAAAGATGAGAGCAAGATGCTTTTGAATGTGGTTTTCAAATGTGTTGGATCCACTTGATTTTTAGGAATGGTATTTTTAGTTGCCCTCCCTAACAAGGGTTAGCAGGTCCCTGAAAACTAAGTACCCTGAGGAAGATAGCCTATACCAAATACCAAAATGCATCTCTATTATCATCTGACTGCAAGAAAAAAAAATGCTATCATTGTCTTTATTCAAAAATAATGTTTTGGTCCGATATAACAGGATTTTTCTTTGATATTGAGAAATTACTAGAATGTTCTGAAGTTCAATGGAACAAAATACAGTATTAATTTCTGATAAAAACAGCTTGAAGATTGAAAAATGAACACAAACATTGTAAAATTATTTCTAGGACTCTTATCATCTCAGCTCAAATATTCCATCAGCCTTCTGTTTTTTTTTTTTTTTTTTCCTCTGGCTTTATTTCCCAATAGTCTGTGCCACATATATTTGAATTCAATTGTGGTGGGTCCATTATGCCATGATCAGAATAGTTTTTATCATCTTTATCAGTTTGAAAGATGCACTTCACACATTGAAAATAGTTTTTCACAGGTATATTTCACACTTAGACAGTTTCTCCAAAGAGAATTGACATATGGTAAAGATCTTTAAAAATGCACAAGCTGCTTAATATAGAAAGAGATTAGTAAAAAGTTCAACTTGATAATTATAAAATGCAGCATATTAAATCAACTAAATAAAAACGGAACTGAAATGCAAAAATAAAATGTAGTCATCCTGGCCCTGTATTACTTTTTTAAATGCTCTCAATGGTACATCAGGGACACTTACTCATTCAGTAATTTTTTTTAAAAAAATCATAATATTGTCTGGCCACATATCACCTTTTAAAAAAGAGTATCCACCCCCCCACCCTGCCTTAGTTGTAAAGCACTTTTCTTCTTAAACTGCTACCATTTCTTAGGTATTTTAGTTGCCTAGGAAACATACAATAGCTGCAATAGCAGGAATTCATTTAACCACCAAATTCCCTCCGTAAGCCAGATTCATCATTTCTATATTGTAGAAGCCTTCAACAGAGTCCTTGGCTGCAGCCAACTGGCTTGTTACCATATCACACTTTCATTCTAATGAAATGGGCCAAACAGATTTTCAGAGACTTAAAGCACAGAGCTCTTGTTCTTACAATGTGATCTGGAGATCATTTCTTTGAGATTCTAAAGTCTGTGAGACTGAATATCTATTTTTGTTTCTGTTAATCTAATCTCTTATCTGGCTACAAAAGACCAGCACACATTAGCACTGGGGAGGGGTCACTTTATCCTCTTCTCACCATTTGTAAGTACTAGGATACTTTTTTATAAGAAACTGGGAAACTATTTATCACATACAAAGGGATCTTCTATAGATTATTTGGCTCTCTTTGATTTTCATTTACCAGTATAGCATTGGTGTGGAGGAAAAATTATGGGTTTTAGGTCAGACATAGCTGATTTATTAGGGCAGCTAGACATCTTTCAGTGGAGTTAAGGAGGAATAATTTAATATAATCTTTCTTGCTCTCAGATTCCCCCAACTAGAAAATGATAAAAATAAGATCTAAATCCAAAGTTTCCTGTGATATATTTAATTTATATAAAATGATTCCTTCTGTGTTTCTTATCTCAGAAAATAGTGGGGCCATCTTCCTCATTCAGAAGTATGAAACCTAACTATTTCCTGTACTCTACCTCACTTCATCCTTCACAACTAGTAAGTCACTTAATCTCTTCACCCCACTGCCACTGTCACTGTCATTTCCCAAACTGATATTTATTTGGTCTCCAAGTCTCAGTTTAGGCTGCTTCTATTCTCCACAATGATGCCAGACTGATCTTTCTAATACCTAAAATCTGCCCCTGTCATTTAATTTCAGTGACTCCACATAAATCTTCACCTTTCTAATAAAACATTCAAAGTCCTTTTCTTCCAAGCTCTTGGCTGTGTTCCTCCTCCTGTAGATTAACACACACATCAATATAGTTACATTGAACTATTTACAGTTACCTTAATATTCTATGCTTTACTTTTATCCCAGTGCTTCTGCATTGTAATTTTCTACCTAAATTCTAGAAGAACTGACTAGTCATTACTCATTTTTGTTTCCACACTGAAACATGACTTGCTCTAAGAATTTTTGAACCACAATCTGGACTGGGTATTGCTGCTTCCATGCAGCTAGACAAGATAAGATAGAGATTATGACTTATTCATCATCAAATACCCAGGGCTACCATATTCGATGGGACAGACAGATACTAAGCACTTAATTTTCTTAAAATAAATTCTTTATCATCATTATCAGTACATATAGTAGGAGGGGGTCTCATACTGAAACAAATAAGTCTAAGAAAATTGGTAAGAGTGATAACCCTAAGAAACCTATTTGTATCCACTGATTAGCATGGATACAAAACAAACAGAATGGCCTTTGTCAAGGATTATGGTCCCTGCACAAAATGGCTAGCATTTAAAATGGACTTTTTTTTTTTTTTTTTTTTTTTTTTTTTTTTTTTTTAAATAAAAGCCTCAGAGAGGATCTGCCTTGGACCCCTGGTAAAGACGTGTGGTATAGAGAGGAACATTCTCCACAGTTCTCCCAGTGATGTTGAGCTTTTGAATAAGTTGAAGAAAGTGGCAGTGATATTTGAATTATGACTATTAACATACTTCATATTTGTATTCATATACTGGTGATGCCTCAAGACATTGGTTATATATTTTTAATAACAGTCATAAAATCAGAGTGCATGTAAATATATTGTAAACATACTCACTTAACTTGGATTTATATCTAGTTACTTTACACATGGTAGAAACTATGAACTTTCCAGTATTGACCACCAGGCATTATCCTCAATCTAAATGCCCTCAGTTTGTTCAGTTACTTTTAAAGATATTCGTATCAGGTAAAATATCTCTTAGTGTCATTTCTATTTATTATTTTTTAAGTCTTTCTTCTTCCTTGCTGATTTAAATTTTTAAATGTATTTACTTTTGAGAGAGAAAGACAGAGAGAGAGAGAGAGAGAGAGAGAGAGAGAGAGAGAGACAAAAAGTGCTAGTGGGGGAAGGGCATAGATAGAGAGAGGGAGACACAGAATCCGAAGCAGGCTCCAAGGCTCTGAGCTGTCAGTACAGTGCCTGATGCGGAGCTTGAACCCATGAACCATGAGATCATGACCTGATCCAAAGCCAGATGCTCAACTGACTGAGCCATCCAGATGCCCCTCTTAGTGTCATTTTTAAAACACTGGTCAAACATAAAGAATCCCAAATTCCTAGTAATTTAGCACTTTTAAGTGAAAGAGAGTATTTTTCATCAAATTTACATATATTAGTTAATAACTCATATGCTCATATCCTAATTTTCTGGTCTCATTACAAAGTATTTCAAGGGCTGTGTCTACATCACATGCTTCCTTTACTCCTTTCTCTGTGGTTCCTTAACACAATCAATACCACCTAAATGATATGATTGATAAGGCTTATGCTTTACTTCGAATGGGTACAGCTGAGTTTGGGGAACATAGCTGTGTCTACATCCTCAGTTGTTCTCATTTTTAACTCACTTTTCTTTTTAAGTCACATGTTGAAAATGGATGATATCAGATTTTCAAAGCACAGTAGTGACAGAATTGCAGTGTTGCATGTGTTTCTTTTGCACTATTCATAAGTCACAATTCACTGCAGATGACAAGACAAAATCTTTAGTAATAAGATTTGGGGGGAGAGTCACCCTATAGAGTTTGAATACATAGGCATCAACTATTTGGCTCCAATTAGAAATCGGTATAAAAGAGAGGACTATACTGGAAGAGACCACATCAGCTGTTACCATTTTGGAAATGGGAACATCAAGAAATAATGATTATAGCATAAACAAAAGAGAGATTTTATGTCAAGAATACTAACCACAGGTTTACCCTATCAAGAAGATTTGAAAATACCATTTCAAAACCTTCATTAAAGAGAGTGGACATCATTGTTATTATTCTAGACCAGGTGATTTCCTACGATTCCTTATAGCTTTTTTATTCTATGTGATATAAAGACACAAACAAAATGCTAATAGAATCTAGACACATGTTTTTAGTAAAACCAAGTCATTCAGAAACACTGCAGTACTATTTGAAACAAAATATCAAGCACTTTACATCTTTATGAAATTGAAAAGGTACAAAAGATGGCCCCAATCCTAGAGAACAGAATAAAGGACCACACAATTTGATGGGGAAAAAAGGAGAATTAAGACAAGTTAGAGAAAATACCAAAAGAACAGTATAAAGAAATGAGAAATATATCAAAGTAAAATTTAAGAGCAAAAATCCCTGTAAGCACACATGATACAAATTCACAAGCCTTGAAAAAAATGGAGAAATAGTTTCTAAATTTGTCAGCAAAAGGACTGCTTCACCTTCTTAAAGAGGTAAGTTAGAATTAAAAAATTTTCCAAGGGATAATCTTCCTTTACTGAAGTGTTCAATTACTATTTTTGTTTCATAAGCCATGATTTAAACCTTAATTCTAAATCTTAAATGTGAACTCTCTCTGGGTTTTAAGACCAATCTTGCCCTAAAGATCCACTTTCTGGGACACCTGGGTGGCTCAGTCAGTTGAGCTTCCAACTTCAGCTCAGGTCAAGATTTCACAGTTAGTGAGTTTGAGTCCCACATAGGGCTCTCTGCTGTCAGTGCAAAATCTGCTTCTGATCTTCTGTCTCTCTTCTCTCTGCCCCTCCCCCACTTCTGCTCTTTCTCTCAAAAATAAATAAACATTTTAAAAAAGATCCACTTCCTTGCCTTTCCCTCTTTCCATTTATAATAGAGATGGCTCACAATGCTGTTTCTCCTTCTTCCAACTCTATTGCTCATCTTGTGGGCTGCTTTTCAGCCTTGCCTAGTCTGTTCTCATATTGCTACACACTGGAAATTATGTGTCCTTCCAAATTAGCCACAAATACTAATTTTTTTTCCAAAAAGGTCATTAATCCACCCAAAAGTGGGTTATCTCTCTTTATAAAGTTCCCTATGCTTCTCATGGGGAAAGTAGAACACATACTCTAATGTTCTGGTAATATATATATATATATATATATATATATATACACATATATATGTGTGTGTGTGTGTGTGTGTCTGTGTGTCTGTGAAAATCTTAATTTTTTTGTCTTATCTTTTGCACTAAACTTGTAACTCCTTAAGAAGAATTAGAGTTTACTAAATAGTTATTTTTTCTTGTAGCCTCCAGCACGCATTCTTCACAGAAGGGTGCTCCAATCTGTGAGAGGTGGAAACACAACATATTTCATTCATGTATTCAGCAAATATGCTTGGAGGGGCAACAAAAACGAGGGTACATTTCAGTGACTGTTAATGTAAGTAAGACAGAAAACTACAAGCTCCAAAGTTGCAGTCAATCTATCTTTTCCCCCCAAATAAAGGGATACATTGTCATTGCAGAATATGAAGGGTATTATTTTGTCAGAGAGACCTGGCTTCTGCTTAAATGATATGTGATGCTGAGAAAATCAATCTGAGCTTCAGTTCATTCACTTATAAAATATAGATGGTACTTAACTTATAGTTTATTGCAAAGGGCAAAAGGCAAATACACGCGTGTTCAGCTTTTAGTGTCTGGTACATAGATGATTATTATCAAAAGAATGTACATTATGAGATTCTTTTTTGAGAATTGATACAGATGGCCAATCACATGAACATTAGTTTGTTCTCCTTAAAGTCTAGGACACTACATCTATGATTACAACAGAAAATCAACCTTTTACACATTAAAAAATGTCAAGATCACATATTACATTTTTGTAAAATAGTATCTTTTATACAACTATTTTTCAACATATTTAAGTCAACATAATTATTTACTTTAGAATATTTTATTTTTCTTTGAAAGAGACAAAAGTAAACTGACCTACATTTTAAACTAGCTTTTAGTTTATTTTTTAAAGTTTATTTATTTGTTTTTGAGAGAGAGAGAGAGAGAGAGAGAGAGAGAGAGCAAGTACACAGGCATGTGCATGAGTGGGAGAGAGGCAGAGAGAGAGGGGAGAGACAGACTCTCAAGCAGGCTCTGCACTGTCAGCATGGAGCTCGATGTGGGACTCGACCCCATGAAGCGTGAGATCATGACCTGAGCCAAAATCAAGAGTCAGACACTTAACCAACTGAGCTACCTAGGTGCCGCTGAACTATGTTTTCATTTACAAACCGAAAACCATGTCATTCAATCATTATTTAGCAAAAGTTTTCATTATGCAAACTTTAAGATATATCATATACATGGGACACCTGGGTGGCTCAGTCGGTTAAGCGTCTGACTTCGAATCAGGTCGTGATCTGACAGTTCGTGGGTTTGAGCCCCATGCTGGGTGGGCTCTGTGCTGACAGCTGAGAGCCCGGAGCCTGCTTCAGATTCTGTCTCCCCTGTTCACACTCTGTCTCTATCTCCTCTCAAAAATAAATAAACATTAAAAATACACATAGGATATATTGTGTATGATAAAACATATAAAGACAAGCTAAGATCCAAGTTTTATATTGAGTCTGTATTTCTGACTTACTTTGGGTGGGAGGACCACCAACACAGATATGTAGAGAGATGTTATTTAACCCAAATAGACATACTTTCCTGTAGAAACATGATTTGCATTTCTACAGGCCCCAACATCCAAAATTGGCTTAAATGGGTTTTACTGGGATAAAATGAAAGTGTGGGCAGGGCTGTTTTCCTGTTTGCAGGCTCTTGGGAACAAACTGGTTTTTTGCCTTTTCTAGTTTCTGGAGGCCATCCACATTCCTTAGCTTGTGGTCTCCTTCTATCTTCAAAACCAGCAATGGTGACGGAGTCGCTCTTCTATCGTATCACTGATAGTGACTTTCCTGTATCTCTCTTCTATTTTTTGAGGAGTTTTCTGATTAAATTGAGCCCACCAGAATAATCTCCCTATCTTAAAGTCAGCTGATAATTAAACTTAATTCTACCTGAAACCTTAATTCCCTCTTATATGTAACATAACATATTCACAGGTTCCAGGGATTATGGTATATCTTTGGGGATGCATTTTTTTCTGCCTGCTACAGAGATATAGCTCTTAGTTATTATTAGAGCTAATATTTATCAAGTGTTAACTAAAGTCTAAGTTCTCTGCTAAACATTTCAAATGCATTATCTCCTTTAATCTTTGAACTTCCTAAAGAAAAGTTTCCATAGTTACTTTGACTCTCTTTTTCTGTATTAGGGCATTATTGTTAAGTTCCACAAGACAGGAAGAGGGCTGCCAGCAGCTAATAAGATACAGCTTCCTAGTTTCGGGATCCATGATAGGAGGAAAGTTTCCCTTCCTTCCAAGGCCTATTATTTTCTGAATTGTTTCATGTGTGCACTCCTTGGGGGCAGCAAAATGAAATGTTCTTAATCCCTAGACCTTAGTCACACCTTCACTGTTTTATGATGTAGATAAACTGATGATGGGGAGAGAGGCAGACACAGGGAAAGGGACTTTCTAAATCTTTGTTGTTTTAAGTCTCTAAGTTTGTAATAATTTTTTACAGCAGCCATGGGAAACACAGGACAGTATTTGTATAAAGTTTCCAATAACACCTATGGTCTTTTCAGTTGACTTGAACCATAAATTTACTTTTTTCTCCTTACACCTTATATGGTTGGTGCCTTGTAGTTTAGCCAGTCAGGCAGTATGGCTAAATACGGGTTAAGCAACAGGTTTTATTGGGAAAATGTACACGCTAGGATTCAGTCAGACCAGAAGGCATATGTCCTCTTATTTTCACTAACTTCCCAGTGTGAGGCTTACTGGAGCTTGCTGTGCACAAAGCAAGAATAGGTATTCCAGGGTGGAACCTGGACTCATCTTCACCTCCCTGGATATTGATATTGAAGATCATAGCAACCAGGCCTTCTCCTCTCGCTGATACCTGAATAGTAAATTTCCTCAATAAGGCCTATTACTTTAACCTTACTTTGTGTTATTGTACCTCTCCCCCTGGGCCCTGGTACATGACAGACGGAAGCCTCAAAGGACCTACCTTGCATGGCAGCATAAGTACTTTGAGGTCATTTCTGTCATTTCCAGCTGAAATGCTCTTACTGATATCTGGTGAATACAGTAATAAAATGATTTTGTCTTTTCCTAGAATTCTTTTAAGCAGTGATCTTAAATTCTCTACAGTACACTGGAGATTTCATTCATTCATTCATTCATTCATTTATTCATTCTTTCTTTCAGACAACACAGTTCATTAAGCACAGATTATAATATAGATGCTGAAAACAAAGATAAATACGATATGTGTCTCTGCTCAAGGAGTTTATGGATTAAAAGGGCAAATGGATACATAAGTAGAAATTGCAATGAAATATGATATAGTCTATAATAAAGATATTTGTAAATGCAAGGGGATAGGAAGATAACTGAAGGAACTATGATTAAAAGACTCATAGATCAGCTATATATAGAATGTGGACTCAACTATAATTATTCTCTTCCCAAATGGAAAGGAAGTACATCCTGAGATAAGATGATTAGAAAGAAACATGCTTCCTGACTGGAGAGTACACGTCTGCATTTCTTGGCAGCAGGAGCAACTGAATATGTCAACTCAAGCACAGGGGCTTGACTATACTAGGTGCTTAATGAATACTTGTGGAATGAATATCTAAGTGGATAATTAGCAAAATATAGCTGATGGTGCCTACATGATGTTACTAATTGTCACAGCTAATAAACACATGCATTCTGAAGTAATTTATAATTATAGTTAGGAAAAATAACTCCTGCATTGAATTTAGCTCTGACAATAGCATATCAAATAGTGACAAAAAGAAACTGGGGGTTTGTGGTTAAGAAAATTGCTTTAGATACCAGCTGACCTGTGTTAGAGTCTTGCCTATTCTGCTTTATTGGTCACTGTGACCTTAGTCAAGGCTACTTAACCCCCCTCAATTTGTCTCCTCCTAACTGGAAAAATAATTTCAGTACCTATTCTTTAGGAAGTCTGAAGACTAAAGGAGTTAATAAATTTGAAATGATTAGCAAAGAGCCTAGGATTAATAAGTACTCAATAAATGTTATTTCTAATAGTAGCTACTTCACATTACGCATATCAAAATAACCCTTAAAACATCAAGTGATATTGAATAAAAGTTGAAAATTGAATCTGGAAAAATATTAACTGTAGTTATATAGTTATATAATTATTATCATAAGAGATCCCAATGGAGTAATCATTTCTTGTGATTTTGGCCCATATGTTTATGTCAGAGAAATGGAACATGGCCAAAGATTTTCAAGTGATTGTGTAAAATCGCTCCTTTTATGTAAAATTAATTGAGGGCTTGCTCTGGCAGCTGTTATGTGTACATAGAGGCTGCAAACCCTATTAAACAGAGTGATAACCATATAATCATGTTTTACACATATTATTTTGTGCTAGCTATCACAATTAAAGGTTTACAAATAGCAGTGACTCATTTAAGTATTATTGACACAATGAGATTGTCCCGGTGTGGAAATTGCTCCCTTGACACAGATATGACATTTTGGAAATTAGATGATCTCTTACTCTCTATCAGAGTACTATTTTAATATAACATTAGGAACTATATTTCAAAACATCCAATTCAACTGAAATCCATTCAAGCTAAACATTCGCACTGGCCAAATCTATCAAGAGCAACTTGGCATCACCCTTAGCTGTTTCCTTTATCACAAAGCCAAGAGCTCTTCTATAAACACTTGCATAGTGTTTTGTAATGGGTAAAATATTTCATATATGCTACTTAATATGCTCTGCACTGTATTTACTTACCTCTGCAGTACAGATAAAAAACTCAACGTTGAGATGATTAAAAGACTTAACACCCTAAACTATAGCCTATAGCCTTACAGTCTCCTCTGACTCCACACCTCTGACTTTCTCCACATCACACATCAGTTTCCACCTCCACATCATTATAATCAAAACACCATAAAACACCTTACAAAATCATATGTTCATATTAGTTTTTCAGTTTCACAGTCTAATTTTAAGTTTATGACAGTCATCTGTTTCAGACCATTTTTTTGTCTAATCTCATTTGGTTTTGAGAACACCTTTGGAAGAAGAAAACATGTGGAGCGTACCATTGCTGACAAGGGCTATTCTGATCTAAAGATTCTATTATTAATTTACAAGATCCATAGATTTTGCAGTCAATGCACAGCTAATATTTAATAAGCTTGAGTAAATTATCTTTTTTTTCCCTCTAGATAATTTTATGTAGTTCACAATTACAATCAAATGTTAGACAAATTAACCTTTAGGAACAAACAGAAAATAAATATGGTTCTACCTATAATGGACATATATAGTCGAGATTAAATACAGTATAATTTCATACATATTATTTCACATGCTCTATACTTCATTTAATTATCTATGCATTTTAGAGAGGGAAATTAACATTTATAATGATTAAAACACTTACACCCCAAATCATAGAACATGGTCTTAGACTGTTAATCCCTTGACTTTCACTACATCACCTCCACTTTATTACAATTAATGTACCACATCCTGACATATTTGAAATCCAGGTTAGACTCAGCTGGATGAGAGCAGCCTCATCTCTCCTTCTCTGGATTGACCTGTGAAGACTTTGATTGTCTGGGTGGGTAAAGGCAGTTAAAGAACACCCTTTATGGAAAACTATTAAAAGGAGGTTTATCTCTTTCTAAGGGTTTGCCAAAACAATAAGAGTCTACTACAGAATACAAGCATTGCATGTGAAACCTAGGGTAATCTCAACAGAGTGACAAGTGTTTGACTATGAAGCTTAAGGGAACTCCTTGGAAACATAACAAATAAATAGTACTCATTTTTGGCCATGTTCTCTGAGATGAGAAAATAATTTTCTATTCAGGGTAGGGAAAGAGAGGTACTCTCATAACTAAACACTTATAAGAATACAGCAGATTTCTTGGAGTAGACTTGTTCCCCAGGCCAGCTTTCATCTGATTTATTCACATGATACATGACTGCAGGATCTAGACTTAATCCTAAAATTAAATATTTTGGTAAGAGATTTAATACGGATCTTGCTATAGGTTTTCAGGCTTAAAAATAGACAACCAAATTTCCCAAGGTATTATAAAACTATTGGCCTACTATCAATATCTGTCAATGCCCCCTAGCCAAAGGCCACCAGGAATAATATAGTTGAGCAAAGTTTGGTTTATTGCTTCTGCAACGGAGGATAATGTTCACCATGGGAACTGTGGGGTGTCTCAGTGAGAAGCTATTAGAAGGACTTATTATAGTACTGGCCTTGTGTTAAATTATTTGGGGAAAGGTTAAAGAAAGTAAGCCTTTTCTCTGGATAGAATGAATCAGAAAGCAGGGGTAATTTCATTATTAGGTATCTTAATAGTTCTTATGTAGAAGACAGAGGAACAAAGCAAGGCTAAAGCTATGATTGGGAAAGTGGCAACATAGCAGGGTTGGGGGACATTTGGGCATTTTTATGGTTTGGCCAATATTCATGTATTTATGTGCATTTGGATATGTTTAAAGGATGGTCTTATTTTTGTCTTGACCCATCATAATCATAAAATGGCCCAGTGTGATGTGGGTCTTCTGTTACATTTTTTATGCTCACCATGAGGACATCACTGTCTACCCTCGAACATCAGAGAAACTCCCAAATATCAGTAAGGCATGACTGACAGTACCAGGACAATTCCCATCTGTCATGGGCTGCTTCTTTTATTCACAGCTTAGACAGATATGAATGTCTGTACAGTGAGTAGCAAATCCCTGTGAGCAAGTCCTTTAAAATATGTCCTGATTTTGTTCATTTCTCAAAACTTTCATTTCTATAACCTTCATCCAAGTCAATATTATTAACTACCTGGATGTCTATTTCTAGTGGGTTTCCTGCCCCCTAAAGTCTTATCACCATATAGCGGCCAGAGTGATCGCTTCCAGTATAATTCAGATTGTATAACTTTCCTAAACATAAACTCCAATAGTTTCCCATTATCCCCAGACCAGTATCCAAAATCCTTACTATTATCCAACTCTTGGCTATTTCACAGACATTTTCACTGTCCCAACATGCCATCTTGGGCTTTTTGCATTTTCTGGACCCTTTATCAAGAGTGCTCTTCCTCCAGAACATGAGGCTTACCCCATATTCCACGCAAGTCTCTGCTCAGATTGTTACTTGTGGGAGAAACTTTCCTTAAACACTAATCTTTCTGCTCTTCTCTTCCCTAACATGTTTTCTTCTTCTCCTCTACCTCCTCCCTCATCCTCTCCTTTTCATTACTAGAATTAAACTATTTGAGTAATCTGATTATTTTCTGTTTCTTCTTCTAAAATCCAAATTTTAAGCTGAACCTTTATCCTCAGAACTAAGAAAATTCCCTAGCACACTGTGAAAATCATGAATAAAGTCTATGTCCATAGTATGTGTTTAGTCAGTAGCCACATAAAGATGAGTTTAATTTTATGATTAGGTGATATTATGCTGAACCATATAAAAATAGTTGTTTCTGTAGTCAAGAATGGTTAAATATTGGTCATTTTATATCCCCTCAGTAGATAAGAAGTCTCCCTTAATTTGCATGAAGGGGAGTCAGCCTCACTCTGAAACAGGTCAACTAGGGCAATAAAATCCCTAGAAAACGAAGGATGCCCCAGTTAGGCCTATATTCATTTGTTATTTAACAAATATTTATTTAGAATTTATCATCCTGTGCCTTACAAGATGAAGTGAATATAAAGATGATTAAAGCAAAGTTCTTCCTTTAAAGAATACACTGAGGAAAGATAAACACGGAAGGTAAAATCAGATGACAATGCCCTCATGGAGTTACTGAAAGTATTTTATGGCAGTCCAGGGAAGGGCACTCTGAATTCTTCCAGGACATGGTATCGAATCTGAGGCTTTGTGGATGAGTAGGAGTCCAGAATAGAAACAGAAGAAGGATTGGAAAGAGGGCCATTCAGGTGGAAGGGCAAATTGTGGCTACGTGAGAAAGCAAATTTTGTTGGGGGAGTAGAGACATTTGCTAGAATAGAAAGAATGGAGCAGATTCCCAAGGCCCTTAGCAGAGGAATAGGCAGGACCTGGTGCAAAACACAGTGATCCATTACAGTCCGGTCTTATGGGCTCTGAGTCCTTGAAATAGCAGAGCTTTCTCAGTCTTGGAGCTTTAGGGGTTTGGACCTCCCACTGTGAGTAATGTACCAGAGGTGTCAATGTTTCATAGGCTGGGATTTATGAAGAAAGCCTAATCAATATTGTTGCATTCAATAATGCCTCCTACATATACTTTATCTTACTAAGTAATTCATGAATGGATGATTTTCTATAATTCTCTTGGAATTAAGAATTTACCTATTTAGATATAGTTTTATTATTTACATAATCCATTTATTACCTAAGTAGTAGCATGTTATCATTTCTTTCATAACTCCAATTGCACAATTAAAATTCTTTGAAGACATATAACACGGAGTAAAATATATGCAGGTTTTCCATACACATTTGTTTTGTCAAGGGAGGCCTTGATGGTGACTTAGTTGAAGGATGAATAGGCTGTTATCATGGGTTTGATTAACTGAGTTACAAAGTCTGATCTATTTAATAAACCATACAAAATAGGCATTTTTACTGGCCACATTTCCTAGTTAATACAGTCTTTACTGCAACTCCCCTTTTTTAAAAGTAATATTGCAATCTTGGAATTTTTAACTATTCTCTACACTGTTTCCAGAGCATTTGCCATAAACACAAATGTATTCATTTCACTTGGCTATAGCATACCTACTAGAAAAATGTTTATCTGTTAATTTGTCTAATATGAACAAAATTCTCTTTTCCTTCAATATACCTTCTACAGAAAATGTGAAGTTCAGGTATAGTTAATAGTTGTGACTTAAGTTTTCAATAATTGATCAACCCCCATATTGAATAATTGGGCAACAAATAATTTTTTGTACTTAGTTAAAAGTATACAAAAAACTAACACTATCACCTAGTAACTATATGGTCTTATTAAAGATATCTAACACCACTAAGCACAGCTTCCTTCATCAGTAAAACTAATTGTCACATGAATTAAATGAGACTGCACAGAACAGAATGAGCACCTTGAACCATCATGACACACATAAATTTCCAAAACCATTTAGCCTACCCAACAGTTCCTTCAATGAGTAACATGTACAACCTAATAGTGATACGGTGTCATGATTAAGAAAACTTTATCATCTCACGGTCCGTGAGTTCGAGCCCCGCGTCGGGCTCTGGGCTGATGGCTCGGAGCCTGGAGCCTGTTTCCGATTCTGTGTCTCCCTCTCTCTCTGTCCCTCCCCCGTTCATGCTCTGTCTCTCTCTGTCCCAAAAAATAAAATAAACGTTGAAAAAAAAATTTAAAAAAAAAAAAAGAAAACTTTATCAAAATAGCACTTTGTGTCACCTAAGTCACATTTTTCTTTACTTTTGTTAAAATAAATACATAATTATATAAAATAAGTAATTTGTTTTGATTAGCTTTCTGTTTACCAGCATTGAATAAATAATCTCTATAGGCTTTTTAAAATGAAATTAGAAACCTATGTGATAAAGAATATTTTAGGTATCAAGATAGTTATTCCAAAATTTTTTAACGGTGCTCATAAAATGTAGTATTAATGAACACAGTGATGTGTTTAGAGGACCTGCTTATGTGCCACCAATTTTTCTGATCAGCTGTCAGTGACCTCAGGTGCTGCTGCCTGTATTTCATCAATATTCACACACTCTTCCACTGCTCAGTAAATACTGAGAAATTCATGGGAACCTCTTACTCCGCATGCTTTCTAAGGGCAGTGGCCCTGACCTCCATTTTTTACAAAACACTATCACCACTTAAAAATACTCAGTCACTTCTTCAATAGAAGGCACAGGGTTCAGGTGAAACAACAAAAAATAAAATATGATTATTGACCTCAAAGATATTCATGCTTTGAGAGGCAAATGTGTACACAGCTGAGGACTAATTGCTGTTTGGCCATCTCATACACTATAGTCAGCCTCACCACCAAGTGTGTAATAGTCACATACATGAGCTGACCCAAGGGGGAATAAATTCTCATTCCAAGGGAAGTACATTTGGGCAAAGAGATCATAGCTCTTTCTAGAATTGATTGAAATGAAATAATTACAACTGCCGAAGAAAAAGGCAAACAAAACAATAAAAACTGCAACGCTCACAGAAATCAGTGAACTGGCTGTGTATTGAGTAGCAAGACATAGAAACACTGATCCTAGAGAGGCAAAAAGAGATGAAGATGAAAAGACAGAGAAGAATAAATAATTTCCTGGCCCTTCTCAAACCTTCTAGTGTCTGGTTTCAATCCCCTCATGAGCCTAATGGGATCCGTATTCATGAAAAGCCTTTAGATTGTCACATCTTCTTCCCTTTTTACTGTAGGTACTGCAAGATAGTTTTTTGTTTGTTTATTTTTACTTATAAACAATAGTTTCAATTAAAATGAATGTGATCTAATGAGGAAAGCAGGAGCCTCTAAACTTTATCCCAGAAATAGCACTGCTATTTTAATTTCCCTGAAATCTTATGATCACAGGGAAGGTGGAAGAATGAGCTGAGCTTTGAGGTGGGAGGCTGCTGGGGATGGTTGAGGGAGCTGGCTGGGCAATAAACCATGTGATTTTTCAAGATCTCTCAGTCTAGTAGAATCAAACGGTTGGGGAGGGTTGTAAAACATGTTGATTATTTAAGACCTAATTATCTAAATTATTAATCATTCTTTCTTTTTTCCCCCTAGTTCTAGTCTGCTGCCAATTCTTTGAAAATGAGCTTTAATCCTATTAATCCCTCTGCCAGATTCCAGGAAAAGAATTACAAAGACAGCGAAAGTAAAATCAATGTATCTGGTTATCTTTTAGCCACCTAGTAAAAGATTTGGTGGAAATAAGGGTAAAGTGATGTCTTAATGAGATTTGGGAAATATCTGCGGATTTCATTGATGTCTGTTCAAGCTGACTAATGGGGAAGTATACATAACAATTGGCTGTAATGCAATACTGAGTAAAACTTGCTGATTTTCCCCAGGGACACTGTAACTGTTCATTACTTTACACTGCACTATAAATTGGCCCAGTGGGGAGGCAGGCATAGATTGAAGGGAGCTGAGAACAAAATTACATACTGAACACTGCTGGCGCCTCCCCCATACTTGAGGCCCTGGAATCAGGATCTTGATACATCCAGCCAAATAACCTCTCTGACAATGCAGGTTACACATCAAGCTATGCACCTGGGGGCACAACAGGAAGGTATGGGGCTACTTTGAAACTTGCTTAGAGCTGTATACCACTAGCCCCAACACCAACATTGGGTAACTATAGCCCGGGACATCTCTCCTCATCCTTATAGGAATAACAGTTTGCTCTTTTTCTATATAAGACCACAAAAGGAAATGGGAAAAATATAGGTATTGACAAGAAATATGTATTTCTATAAAATATATATATTGACAGCTATGCATTTACACCCAGCACTACCAGTCGGTATCTATTTATTTTCTTTTTGTTGTCCTTTTTTTTTTTAAGTTTTATTTCTTTATTTTGAGAAAGACAGAGAGAGTGTGAGCTGGGGAGGAGCAGAGAGAGAGAGAAAGAGAGAGAGGAGAGAGGGGGAAAATCCCGAGTAGGCTCCACATGGTCAGGTGGATTGCCCGACAAGGGGCTTGATCTCATGAAACCCTGAGATTGTGACCTGAGCTGGATGCTTAAGAGCTCCAGTGTTGTACTTTTCTTAGCTGTATAATGGGCATTGGTAATAGCACATCTGCCACACCTTCGTTGTGCCAGTCTAACAAGATGCAAGTATCCTAGAAGCAACTAAGGCATGAAAGCTCTGGACTTGTTACTTAGTTTTATTATTGTTGGTTTTGCTGGTTTTCAACCTATTATAATTTGACCTCAGTCATTTTCTTATTGAACAGTATTGTTTACAAAGTAAACAAAAGTGGATTAATCACAACAGGCACAGTTTCAAAACTATCTATATGCACTTATTCACAGCAGGTAAAATTTTGAACATTCACTGAACTAGAACACATTTTACATTGTTCTAATATCCCTCAAGTAAAAACAATACATTGTGGTCTCCCTCTGCTTCCTTAGCAAACAGGTATAATATATTAATCAGGATGCATTTGTGCATATTACAGTTGCCCAAAATAAGTATTGGAGGTGGGGCTCATGAAAGAAGTGAGTATCTATTCAGTGAGAAAATTAAGGATTATAGTTTCCAGCTTCTTTCTAATGTTGTTTTGAGGGAAACTGGGTCAATAGGTGAAAACAGAGGTTCTCAAAAGCCATCTTCCCTGAGATGCTGGATTTAGCTTTTAAGAATGGCTTACAGAATTTTTCTTTGCCTCCAGCTGTGAAAATTAGGGTATAGGTAATTCATACTTCTAATTCTGTTCTAGGAAGTGTTCTTCTTGTAACCTGAGAAGATGAGGAAGAGTGGGCCCCTAACATGATCTGTGTTCTTTATTTCCTATATTTTAGATGCATCAGCCTAGTGATTATGACAGAAAACAAACACAAGTGAGGGGTAACAAAACCAAACCAAAACCAAAACAAAATAAAAGTCTTCATTTGTCATAACTTTTCTATCTCTTGGTATAAAAGTTCTTTATCTATCACAGCATTGTAAATACAACTTACAAATAGGAATTCTTGGATTCACTATCCTAGTCTAGCATCCATTATAATCTTTCTTAAAATAAGAGGTAGTCTAAGTCAGTGTAAGTCTTGGGAGGATCTGATTGCCTCTCTTTATTTTACTCCTTACCTGGATTCAAAGCTTAATTCATTAACTCAAAATTACTTCTCAACACTGTGGAGTAAAGTATTAATCTCATTCAAAGAGGCCTGTCTTTTGCTCTCCGCTCCTGGGAAGTAATTTCTAAGCCTTGTAATGTCCTGCCTGAAGAATGTCTGTTTACATGGGGGCTTTGGAAACATTGAGTAGTCTACACTAACACCACCATTTATGGTGGGGACTTTAGGCCATACATTGTCAATTCAGCTTTTGGAGGGGCTGGAAACTCCAAGCGGTCAACTACATTTATGTGACCAGGCCCCGATAAAAAACTCTGGACACCAAGACTTGGGTGAGCTTCCCTGGTTGGCAATACTTCAAGTACGTTGTTACACATCTTTGCTGTGAGGAGTTAGCACTGTCCACACCTCTAGTAGAAGACAACAACAGAAAGCATCATACCTGGAACTCCTCTGGACTCTGACCTATGTGTGTTTTCCCTTGGTTGATTTTAATGTGTATCAGAAGTGAAAGTAGTCTTTATAAGTACCTACTATGTTCCTGATGTTGAGCCTGATGTTATGGATATAAAGACAAATAAGAAACATTTTTTGCTGTGATGCCCTTTGTAATCATCCAATGTAAATACTTCCTACCAATTTCTTAGTTGTATCAGAGAAAGTAATCCACTTTACAGTTGATGATGATGATGATGCTAATGATAGCCACAGAAGCCACTTCTTTATTATGGAAGATCATATCCAAGAGCTACTATATAATTTTCACAATAATTCTACAGTAGGATGCTATTATTATCCTCATTTTAGAGATGAAGAAACTGAGGCAGAGGTGAGTTAATAGCTTGTCTAAGGAAATAATAGAACTGAGACTTAGGCTGTGTGAAAAAAAGTTGGGCTTTCATCCACAGTCTATATTACCTCACATATGGACATCTCCTAAGCTTATATGTGGCACAAGGAGAGTACTCAATAAATGTCACACTTCTCTTTTGACGGGCTTCCCTCAGAAATACAACCACTAGTGGGGTTGAGAGTGGTTGGCTCCTGCAAAGACTGTCTTTATTTAAAATAAAGAGTGATTGTGGGGCACCTGGGTGGCTCAGTTGGTTGAGCATCTGACTTTGGCTCAGATCATGATTTCACAGTTTGAGAATTTGTGCCGCGCATAGGGTTTTATGCTGTCAGCACAGAGCCTGCTTTGGATCCTCTGTTCCCCTCTCCCTGTGCACCTCCCCTGCTTGTACATGAGCTCTCTCTCAAAAATAAAATAAATATTTAAAAAAATAAATAATTAAATTAAAAAAATAAAGGGTGGTTGTTAAAGAATGTGTTATCACGAAATCAATTACAGTTATCAAGACTTTTACAAGAATCAAGAATTGAAAGATTCTGAGATTTATACAGTAGAGAAGGGCATGTAAATATGAAACAATTGATAAAACTGGATTTAGTGTGAGAAAGGTTTAGATACTTTTATTTTTCCATTTTCAAATTTCTACTATTGGATATTTTTGTATCAAATACTTTTTTGTTGTTATTCAGGAAACATAATAGTGACCTTAAGCAAAAATACGACATTAAAATTGAAGTGTGGTGTGTTTTTTTGTTTTTTAAAGAAACATAAACATTGTCAAAATTATTATTTAATGCAGCCAACATTATTGCGTTCTTACAATGTGCGCAGGCAGTACATATAAAGGAAGAATTACACGAAACCATCTTTAAGAGGATTCATGGAGTTATATGTGTTCTGGGGCTAATCATATGTAGTGATGGTATAATTCATTAGAGAATAATATGTATAATTCGTTAGAGAATTATATATAGAAAGTAATAAAGGGATTCACTATGCTTGGGTGGGGGCTGGCTCATGGAAGATTTTAGAGATGAAGTGACATCTGAACTACTTTTGAGGACTGATTAGGAATATTGAGGCAATATGTAGGAGAAATATTCCAGGCAGTGAGAACATAAGAGAGAGCATGGCATGTTCAAGGAGCTGAAAATAGTTTCTAGGGTGAGCGCTACAAATGGTGGCAGGAGAGGAAGTATTTGAACAGGAGGATGCATAGCTACAGAAAGAGGCAGCATGAGAACACTAAAGGCCTGGAGTGCAATTTTAAGGAGTCTAGATTTATCCTGTTGGCAATGGATGCCCCTAAATCATTACAAGTGGGAAAGCAATATCAGATTATTCTTCCAAAAATATTATTCCCTCAAAATTAAATTTTACAAAAAAAATCAGTGATTTCCTATTTTATAGAGCAGAGCTCTGATGTAAGTGTGTGCTCACAGAAGCTAGAGGGAATGTGTTTGATTCTTGTCCCCTCCACTTATGAGCTAGCTGTGTCCTTGAGCAGGCCAATTAAAGTCTCTGAGACTCAGTCTTCTCCTTTCTAAAAAAAGGGTAATAACAGTTCTCAGTCACAGGGCAATTGTAAGGATTGAGCTAATACATATTAAGTAGTTAGAACAAAGACATTTTTAATAAGTTAATTTTTAATGAGGTTACTATATAATTTTCTCTATCCAATACAACATACATTTAAAAAATTATTGCTGAATTTATTAAAATAAGTTGCTGCCAAATGTTGTACCAACTATGGGTACTTTAAATGTTAAAAGAAACATAATTCCTCATGTATTTAATTAATTTATTTTCCTTTTTACTAATGTGACTTTTTGTTTTTGCAAGTTAATAATAGGTAAGCCAGTGCTAACACCATAAGTAGTAAATTTACTTCAAAATGCATTCATGGGGAATCAAAGTAAAAAATGAAATAAATCCGTAAAAATCAACTTTTGAGTTTGTATCACCCCAGGCAGACTACGAAACATCAAGTGGAATATTAATAAAAATTTACCAAGTTTGAAAGGATTAGTCAAGACCTCTCTAACTAAAATTTCAATTGAATTTCGAAATCAAATTAATTTTGAGCTTATGCTTATTACAATAATTGAAAATTGCATTTTTTCCTCTTTCCTTCTTAGTTTTTACTAATATTATCTTTAAGAATTTTCTCTCTTTTGTCCCTCAGAGGCAGTAACCTAATAGTGTAATTAAGAGCTAAAGTTTTTTTTTTCTATGATGTGGATTTATTTCTTTGTATTCCCATTCCTTCTGCCTATCTGTCTTTAGTCCAGATACATACTTATGCTTATCCACTACAGCTATAATTATTTCTCCCCAAAGCAACTTGCAATCAGGTCAAGACCACATAAAAATGTACTATTGTACATTTTCTCAGGCCTAGATATTTTGGATATGAAATATAAAATACTCCCTTTGGTTTTGAAGATTAGCTGTCAATCAGGTACCTCAGTCTACACAACAATTTCTCCTTCCATAGCTCATACACTCTTGCCAATGTGCTAATGTTATATTCTACTTAATTATCACATTGCATTTGCCATTCCTCTCTCTTCTGAAGACTGCAATCACCAATAATTTGGGACTATCACATGCCTTGAAACTCAACTCTATATTTTCATATACCAGGAAGCTTTAGTTTTCTATCTAAAAATTACCATCATCTTTTTTCCAATTATTCAATTTTGCCTGAACCATCTTACTTTAAACTTGCAGCTAAGCTACTTTATCTTATTTAACACAGCAGTATCATGTCTGGAAATAATAAATTTCTCAAGGCCTGGGGCTAGTTCTATTTTACCTGAGGTAATTTATCTGAAGTGATCTCTAAATGAGTAAATATATCAAGCAGACATTAATTGTAAAAAGAAATCTCCTGAGAGATAGTCAAAGATGTGCATTCTCAATGGGGGGGGAGTGTAATCCTCAAAGAGATTAAATTGGTTTTGGGGGGCAAAAATCTTAGATATGAAAATAATTTGTGGCCCTCCAAATAGTTTGTGTATATACCTGTCTAATAACAATTTATGCATGGTATTAAAATTTCATGGGTATTGAGAAGATTAAGACAGAAGATTCCTTACATGGGTGATAATAAAAAAAAACTGAGGAAAACTGGTCTTGAATAATTCATCATGTAGATATTATTTTTTTGTATACTTACAAATGGATACTCGGTGTAATATACAGAATAAAAGTTTGATATGTGTCCTACCTCAATAGGGGTGGATGTAAGTATGGGACATTTGTCAATTTTATTCTAGAGCCCTGAGTTTGAATCAAAGCCTCACTTTAACATATTTACATTTAATAATCATATTTTCAGATGTATCTATTTGTCCTAAGTATAAATTTTAAATATAAAAATTGAGCATATTCCAGAAATATGGCACTGGACTAAATTATCTATAAGAAATCCATCTAAAGTGAGTTTCAGAAATGTTAACTAAGAGTAAACCCAGAGATATAAAGTAACTGTGGTTTGAAAGAAAAAACAAATTAAAAGAAAAAGGGTGCAAAATTTAAAAAGTGTGTCTGTTTCCTTACAGAGCAGATCATTGATCAGCTACTGTTTTGTAAAGCAATAAATTCTTAAATATAACTTAGGTACCTTCAGACAGGCTGATAGATGAACCCAAGCAATAAATAATTGTATGGGGGATCCATAAAAACATCTTGAGGTTGCAAAACTGATGACAATTACTTATAACTGTTATACTTCAACGATTTCCCTCGACTCTAAAGCAGATGATATCACAAATCCTAAGGTATATTTTAAAGGGAAAATTTAGTCTGTGATCACAAGATGAACATATTTCAAGATACATTTTCATATCCATTAGGCATCAGGTTAAATTTTTAACTTTTAAGATGAGAAAATAGCAGATCTATAAAGCAATGTAAAGTATTTCTCCAGTGGCTGAAGATTCCTGAAAAGCGCCTTGTAGTAAAGGTCACATTAAATATCTTTTTATGAACTGCAGGGTACACAGACATAAAAGTTGTAAATAATGTTACCCATGATAAGAATATTATTATTCCCTTTCCTGGATTTACACAGGGTAAAGAAACTAAACCAAATAAATGAAATACCTTATTTGTTATTGTGAATAAATCATGTTTCAACCTCATTTAGTCTATCTGTGACAGTTTCCAATCCACCCTAAACTCATCACATTTTATTAAAACTGAATTTTCTAAGGCCTCCAATTAACTAACGTGGAGAGACTACCAAGGTCTCTCTTTCCCTCAAAGCTCTGTATTTCTTTATTGCCTTAGAGCCTGAGGAACAGGATTCTAGACATTTATTATGTCTCTATGTAGCCATTAGATCTATTTAAATTGGTGTGCTTCTTTCACTATATTAATGGCTCTCTTCTTCACAGCAGATCAATTATTCAATCCTTAGAAACTACTGAAGAAAACCTGTCTGAAACAAAATTCTCAGACTGAATTCTGCACATCAATTTAAAAATTTTCCATCCAGCACCACCAATATGCAATATGCATGACCACAGACACAAAGATAAATTTATAATTTTTAATAACAAAAACAAAAGAAAACCCAAAAATGAAATGAAAATGTGTGCATGTGTGTAAATACATCATTATCAGAAAATTATATTGAAAGACCACTTTAATAAGGTACAATCTTGATTATTTTAAATAGCAGAGTTGAAAAGATCAAATGAAAATGTAAGCACAGAAAGGAATAGTTAAATCATAATTTATTTAAAATATTTTAATATTTATTTATTTATTTATTTATTTATTTATTTATTTAGAGGAGAGAGAGAGAGAGAGAGAGGAAACAAGCAGGGGGAGGGGCAGAGAGAGAGAGAGGGAGACATAGTACCTGAAGCAGGCTCCACATTCTGAGCTGTTAGCACAGAGCCTGACGCAGGGCTCAAACTTAGGAACCCTGAGATCATGACCTAAGCCAAAGTCTGACGATTAACTGACTGAACCATCCAGGTGCTCCAATCATAATTTATTTTAAAAGATTAGCCATTTTAACCATTTTTTTAATTTTTAAATTAAAAAAACCAATTAGCAAATGAAGCTTGGGTTCCCAACCAGGGGCTGAGAGTAGAGAGTGGTTACAGATTGCTAGAGAGTCACATTTTAGGTTCAGAGTAACCAGCATGTTTTTCCATGTACTTTTTGAGAGAAAGTTAAAACTGGCATGTGTTTTCTAAACTACTGAAGAACCACAGGCACAATGTTAATCAAGAGTAATTAGATGGATTCTTATTTTGATTATTGTTATTTTCAGCCTGTATCTATCTTCTCAAAAGGATATGCTTTTTGTTTTATCGGGTATGCTAATCCAACAGTTGAGATAACCATAGTAATGAAAAGATATTTGTTTATAAATGAAGCTTTACTTTAAACTTGAGTTTTTACAATATGTCAAAAATCAACCGATGAACATAAATGACAATTATTGAGTATAAAGTTCTAGAAATTATTTCATGTTCTATCTCCTCATTTAGAATACCAAGTTATACATTACAAAGGGAGCCCTATGAAATATTAAATCTTAATAAGAAGATATTTTGAGACCTGGAAGTAGAAGAAACTCCATATTTCATAAGCCAATCTCAGAAGCTTAGCACTGGCAAACTCACATCTGCTAATCTAAGGGTCTACAAGAAGTTTATTCTGTCCTTTGCCATAGTGACTAGGGTGTGTTTCTCTTCCTCTGCCCTCTGAAGTACTGAGGAGAGTTGGTTGACCTAAATGAAAGAACAGTAATTGTGAGATGACATTTCAATTTCATCATCCATGCCCCATGTGTGAAATCCACAAACCCTGTGGCAATGGCATGAGCCAATTTGGGACTGACCTAACCTCACGCCCTCTCCCTGCTTGTGAACAACCAGAAGAACAAGTGTATCACATGCCTGGATTGACCAATGAATAACTGGCCAGGGAAATATGTGTCACTGGCAAGTGCTGAAAAACTGTAAAACAAACCTTTTTAAGAGAAAGAAAGAAAGAAAGAAAGAAAGAAAGAAAGAAGAAAAGAAAAGAAAGAAAACTGGGGGATCAGTGCTGAGAGGGGTCCATGTTAAGATGTCAGATGACTATCTTAACTGTGAAACCTTGGAAGATATCTAAGGTCTTCAAAATCTGTGATGGATCTCCATTTATTGATTGCATTACAAGTAAATTTTCAGTTAAACATCATGCTCTTATTTAAGTGCCAGTTACTTGGAATGTTTGCTTTTACTTTATACAAATGTATTAATAAAAAAAGTAAACTGTCATGATCAGGAGGGGACAAAATAAAACATATAATAATATTGTAACCAGAATAGCAAAACAAAAGTTAGAGAACCATATAGTTGCCATATCACAAAGTATGAAAAATATAATTAATTCACTAAAAGAGAAAATAGAATAAAAGCAATTGATAGTAATAATTTTATTCTTTCTAAAATATCTAGTTAAGAACCTTCCAAATCACTTACATTAGTTTATGTGACTATGTTTAAATATCAAGGACATGTATACAAAAGAAAATGTATAAAGATCTAATAGCAGGTTTACATCTATAAATAAATGCAATAAATGGAAAATTAATAGTTTAATCTAGCCCAACACAACTTCAACTAGTAAATACAAATGAACTCAACAATAAAATGGTTGGTAAAGCTCAACTACAACAATTCAGGAAAAGTTGATAGGTATCAAGACTTTATTCAAGCTAATTTTTTAAAGCAATTGCTTAATGATAGGAATAGATAACAAATGTAAGGAGATAAAGTACATAATTGAAGATTACATTACCTCAATTGTATACCACAGAATATTAATGTTGTAAATTCTATCAACTTGTATTAATAGGTGAATATTATAAGAATAAATCATGGAATGTGTTTTAAAATTATCAACTATATGATAATATAACTGAAATCAATGATTTTGCAGACAGATGAGATGTTCTAATATATATACTTTAGAAATTACTGATTTTACCCTTTCTTCTAGCTGATAAATCTTGAATGAAGTGGAAATAAGAATAGTACTTGGAATTTATAGATGGTAAAGGGAGTTATAATTTCAACAATTGTCATAACAATTTGAAAAAGAAAAAAAATATTGTATATTTATTGGTCTCATAATTGGCCCTTTAAGTTATCATATAACCTGATTTAACAAAAAAATTGGATAAGTTCACATTTGTACAAAATGTCTGCTATCATAATGGAGCAAAAAGGGAAAATTAGAGAAATAGCAAAAATATTTAGGTCATATCTACATAGTTTTCATAGTCTTCATTTGAGCAAAAACAAAAGAGTGGACTATATGTATCTTGTATGAACTCCTGACAATATTCTAATTTTAGAGAGTAAAAAAAATCCATCCATATCCTATCTTATAGGGAAATTCTCTTCTCACCAATATCTGTTTGCACTACAAGAAAAAAAAAAGGATGAAATGAAAACAAAATATCTGCAACCGATGTGAATGAAACACATTGCTTTTGGATAGAGGTCTGTATACACAAAGAATCTTTAGTTGTAAATAGCTATGACAGGAGAATTTTCACCATTAGCATGTGTGTTTTAATTTTCTGTAAGAGTGGTTTCAGTTTAATCAGCACAAATCATGAGTGAGAGCCAGCTTTCACATCAGTATTGGTGAGCAAGGGAAAGAAGTGGCAGAAAGATTTTGAAAATTATTACACTAAAGATGCTTGTAGAGTTTCAAAGGCTCCCATGGTGAGTGGGAATGACCAAAAATAGGTGGAGTCACCCAGCTATTGATTTCCTACATAAGTAGCTGGTCACCTTCAATGGTGTGAGTCGTTAAATTAAATGAACAATGTCCACTGATCTTTTCACCCAAATCATCAGACCATAACCACTACTATCTATCAATATATTTCTTAATATTTACTGGCAATGCCCATCAAAACAAGTATTTCAAAGCCCAACCACATCTCACCTATAAAGACTCTGCTACATGGCAGAATTATCTAGATAGATGGAAGTTCCATTATTGGAAATAGTTTAGAGTTTTAAATTATAACCATAAAATAAAAATAAAAATATTGCTCTATGTGATCATGGTATTATACCCAATAAAGTTTTAGGTTGTGGATTTAAAATGAACGATGGCATAATAATTGAATGATGTTAAACATATGTATAAGGAATGTCATTCACACAGACCTAAGCAAATTTGTTTGAATGTTTCCATTTTTTTCAGAATTCATATGCTCTTGAAATTTTATTTTATTCTGAATAGACTTCCATTTACTCAAAAACTGAGAACAAAACAAAAATGGATTAAAATATACAGCCTATCTATTAAAATAGTTGCCTGATTTGTTTCCTAATACATGGCAGCTGCAAAGAGCTCTGATACCCTTTCAACTCACCAAAGAGTTTTGCATATGTAAGAGGCATTTTGTTTACATCTTGTTAGAAAGTTGTCAGAAACACTCAGTGATTTGACCTATAGAAATCTGTTTAAAAATTTTATTGATGACAGGGTTTCTGAAACAGCATGTATAAATGCATGGTCCATTTTGATAATGATGATATATGCATACAAACTTTTCTTATAAAATGGTAATAGTCTGCTAGATAAATGAGAAGGAAACTAAACTTTGTGCTAAAAAGCTATTCGTTATAAATTCCTTGCAAACCTTTAAGTGTTAGCAAAATGTGAATAGATACAAATGATATAAATGATCAGCTCATGGTAATTCTTTTTGATGGGGGAATTTATGGAAGAGGCTGATGACTTCTCAAAATATTTTTTTTTAATCTATGGGGAACCTGGGTGGCTCAGTCGGTTAAGTGTCTGATGTTTTTATTTCAGCTCAGGTCATGATCTCATGGTGGTGAGATGGAGCCTCGCCTAGGGCTCCACTCTGGTGGAGGCTGCTTGGGATTCTCTCTCTCCTTTTCCTTCTGCCCCTCACCTACTCTCTCTTTCTCTTCCTCTCTCTCTCCCAGATAATAAACAAACAAACAAACAAACAAACAGATTTTTAATATCCCCCGTTACAGATCTAATAGGGTATATGCACAGACATATAATACACACACCTAAATGAAAAGTCTGATGATGAATACCAAGATAAGTGGAATGTGTTTTTCTAAAATTGTCCCTGGTTTTAGGAAGGCATTTAAATATTTTGAAAATAATGTCCTTCTGATAGTTTTTAGCTAAAATGGAGGAATACAGGTAATATGAGTATTTTCAGCTCTCTTCTCCCATTTTCTACCACCACATTCCTTTCCACAAAACGACAACAATTTTACAAATCGGCACTGTATTCCCCCTCCCTCATGTCTTCTGCCTCTCTTGTGATTCCCATTTCTCTAAGAACAAGTAACACCCAACCAAAGGGGCTAGTTCTGTTCAAATAAATGAATTTGGGTAACGATGTTAGCACCAGGAATGAAGCCTTCCCAGTCTAGGCACTTTCAAGTCTCCCTCTCTTAAGAATGTGGTTGTGGGCTAGACTCTGCTTGTTCCTTAGAAGAATGTCGTGTAAACTCTGGGGCTAACCCACCATGTAAGATCATTATTTTTCACTACATCCATGAAGAAGCAAAGAGCTGATGACCTTTAATAATAAACATCTGCAATAAATACATCAAAGATGCAGTAATGGAATATCAGTGAGTTTTAATGACTCTACAAGATTATGCAGCTAGGAATTGGGGCTAGGATGAGAAAGCTGGTTTAGGCTATTTCATCCTTCCTACTTAACAAAATGTGTACCTTTATAATTGCATTTCTGGGCTTTTGACGGATTAAAGTAGTTCTGTCAATTCTTGTTTCCTTCTAGAGAGTATAGGTCCCATGAAAACAAGTGGTAGATCTTACTCTTCTTTATATGCTAGTGGCACAGGGTTTATTGCCTAAAAACCTATGGTAATCCCTGGCTTTCCCACTTGGGCAAGTTACTTAATCTTTATAAGACTCGGTTTACTCTTCTGAGTTTCTATATCTTAAGCCACTGAAGGAATTGCAAAAATAATGTCAAATGCCCAACAAGGCACTTGGTTGCAACTCAGTGCTCAATATGTGTTAGCTATTGTTATATCATTCTCAATAGCATTTTAAAAAGTGCTCTGACTATGGGGCACTTGGGTGGCTCAGTCGGTTGAGCATTTAACTCTTGATTTTGGTTTGAGTCATGATCCCAGGATCA
This sequence comes from Panthera uncia, assembly GCF_023721935.1. Classification (NCBI taxonomy): domain Eukaryota; kingdom Metazoa; phylum Chordata; class Mammalia; order Carnivora; family Felidae; genus Panthera; species Panthera uncia. Next base: position 34,832,074 of record NC_064807.1, read on the forward strand.
TGGCTGAGCCGGGAGACTGCTTAAGATTCTGTTTCTCTCCCTCTGCCCCTTTTCCTTGCTCATGCGCTCGCTCTCTCTCTCTCTCTCTCTCTCTCTCAAAAAAAAAAGTGCTCTGACAATAAAGCTACTCAACAACTATAGAGTATTAATACAAAACTAAATTAAATGTAAAACTATAGACCCAAGGATGGCAAAGTATATATAGCTCACGGTCCAAATCTGGCCAGCTGCCACTTTTTGTACTGATAGCAAGCTAAGTAGGACTCTCACATTTTTAAGGGAATATAAAAAACAAACAAACAAACAAACAAACAAACAAAAACAAGAATGCATGACAGAGATTGTGTATGGGTCACAAATCCTAAAATATTTACTATCTGGTTGTTTACAGAAATGGTTTGCCAACTGCTGCTGTAACAATCTAGACTTCAGTTAAAAATACAGAAATACTTTTGGAAAAATAAATCTTAGAAAACTATCTTGATGAGTTTCTTGTATGAATTGGTACATTTGTAAAATTTATAAAGTTTAGTAACCCCTTATATAGCTTTAATATACTTCTATTCTTTATGGTAGTTTCTCCTCTCTTCAATTTATCCTTCATACCAAGGTCACACTAATCTTCTGACAGCACTGTTTTTACCATATCACTCCATTTCACAAAAATCATACATAAATACATACCTAATGAAAGTAAAGGATCAAGTTCAAATCCTTCTACCAAATATTCAAAGTCAAACTGTTTTTTATTTCTGAAATTTATCTCCAACTTCTTCAGTAAATATATATGTAATTGCAGCCATACCATACTCATGATAATACTATATTTCATATCATGGTATTAATATATGACACTATTCTAAACGTTTTTGACACTTTTCTCTTTAAAGAGTAAAAGCTTATGCCCTTCCATGTGGGCCAGGCTGTGGACTTGCTTCTAGCGAATAAGAGTGGTAGAATTTATGCTATATTGCTTCCAAAGTGTAGTCATAAAAATTGGAACTTCCTCCTCACTCTTTCTTGTACAGATCACTCTGGAAGAAGGAAAATATCACATCTTGAACATATCAGGAGAAGCCCACATTGAGAGCATCTGAGATTTCGCATACAGCCAGCACCAGCATAGACAGCAACCATGTGTGTAAGCCACCCTGGAAGCAGATTCCCCAGCCCTAGTCAAGCCTTCAGATGACTGCAACCTCAGTAACATTTTGATTGCAACCTCCTGAGAAGTGTTGAGCCCAAATTGTCCAGCTACACAGTTCTCAAATTCCTGACTCAAGAAACTGGAATGTAAACTGTTTGTTGTAGGCAACAAACAAGAAAATTGATGTCAAATACTAGCACAAAGCCTGGTACAAGGTAAAAGACCAACAAATGTTGATCTGTTAATTTATCATCTACATTATTGTTTAGAATAAGGTTAACAGCGGACATGATAAAAATGAGCTGGATAATGCAGATTTTTAAGTGCACTTTTTCCACTCTGAATTGGAATATGTTTGTGTTCTTAAAAGGCCTTTAAGTCATCTAATTTGCATTAGGAAGAACAATTAAGTTATAGACCCAATCGAAGGATTCTGCTATCTGGTCACCAGAATTCTTCACTCTTGATATAGTAAAAAAATTGTAACTTGTATTTGGCTACCCAGTTGGGGACAGAATTTTCCAGTACGCCTTAAAAGGCTGCAAAACATTTAAGCTCTTGTCAATGAAATGTAACTGAAGTAAGTGTAATTTCTATCTCACTTGTTTAAGAGGAAATCTGTGACTCTAAACTTCTTCTCTTTCATTTCCAGAATGGTAATATTCAAAGTGACTTAGGAAAGAATGTGTTAAAGTTGGCAGAGCCAACATCATCCTAAATTCCTGAAATGCCCCTTAGATAAGAGCAGATTGATGATCTGCTAAATTGTGCCTGAATTGTTCAACAGGTAAGAAATAAATTCCATATTACTTGAGCCATTGGAGTTTTGGTTCTCTGTCTTTGATACAGCTGCTAATGGTTCCTTAATATACCTTATGCTGGTTCAATAAGAACTTACATAAGTGTTGGTAATTCCATTGGCCTCTAAAGTGACAAAACTGACAGTTACCAAAAGTTTCATAATGATAAAGAAAAGCATTGAAATTAACTTAAAATTTCACACATAGTCACATGTTTATAAGTAAATAAACTTGAAGTAAAATTATTTTGGGTGTTCATGATGCCAATCAAGAGTGCACGTGAATTAAAAGTACTTAAATCCTTAATTAAAAATATGATGTACATCAAGATTATCATGCATTTAGATGTGTGATTATGAAAACTGAGTTTTATAATTTCTGAGGTTATTAATGACGTGCATCCATTCCTTAATAAATCTTATTTATGTAATGCTGTGCAGCATAATGGGAAGAACTTAAATAAAGGCTTGAAGACGAATGAGAAAAAAATGAATACAAATTTCTCAATATATAGTCTGGGAAAATCAAGTAACTTCTCTGAAACCTTGCTACATCTTTTGTAAATTAATATATCTATGCTGCTATGAGGTCTAAATGGGATAACATACAAATGAAATTTTACTATGAGATGCTATATGCATGCACAATGTTTTTCAAAAAGTAAGAATGCTTCATATATACATATTCTATATGTTAATGTTAATATGTACATTTTTTTTTGCTAAATATTTTAGCAATGTTCTATTTTATGTACCCCGGAAAATGGGCTATTCAATTAGTCAACAAATATTACTGACTTTTATATTTGCCATTGGAATGGTCTTCATTTTACTGTTTCCTAAAAGTAAGTCAAGGTTAAGCCAGCTAAGGGAGAGATTCATAAAGGAAATGTTGGGCAAGAGGTTTTGTTTTTTTTTTTTTTTTGACTGATAATGTGTTGCTGTTCATAAGAAGCAATATTGAGAAAGCACTTTCAGATTTAGTCCAGTAATAAGTTCAATAGAAATCTTTTATCCTTGTAACAGGACACCATTGGAAATACTGGTTATTTTACCAAGGCTTTGACTGGAATTTCATATTTGAGAGAGAGGTGCATAGACTCAGATATGACCATAGATTTTTAAAGGAACTAAGATTGACTTTATGAAGCACTAATCCAATACAGCCCCTTGGAACTGTTGGCCTGATACCTTGTTACAGAGTTCCCAGGTGAGTAAAGAATGTTACTTTCTGGCAGTGCAGGAACTTCAGGATGTTTTGGGGACCTCAGGAAGAGGAATTCACCCAAATCTACGGGTATTGCAGGCAAGTCTGATAGCAAGTACTTGGTTTGGCTTCTGTTCTGGAGAGGCTACTAAAAGTTTAATCTAGAGATTCCTTAAAAAAAGGTCCAGCAGAGCAGATTCTAAGAGATCTATTTGATCAATCACTACTCTTGCTGAGTTTATGTAAATAATTAGTCCAAGTTTGTTAAAACTGGACTTATTTTACAAATTAATTAGTCTTGATTTGGTTATCTCTGGAAATGAGAGTAGTTAGAAAAATTATGTTTCAATACCACGACTTTGTAGATACTACTGCAGTGCTTTATTATTCACTTGAGGTTGGGTTAATTCATAAATCTGTAAGTAAATATGCAAACCATATCCTCCCTAAACATGATCTGATGGTTACTAGAAACCGACTCCATATAAACCCAGTAAGCATGATTTATTTAAACAACTGGAAGTCTAATACAGCAGAGGATTTAACTCCAAAATGGAAGGGCCCCTATCGGGTCATATTATGTAGTCCCTCTGCAGGAAAGTTAGAGAGGCATTCCTCATGGACTCATATCAAGAATTAAAACCATACCTTCCTCACAACAATCTAGTATGCCAGATAACATGCCTTTTTATTCTTGTGAACCTGTGGAAGACCTCAAATTTCTCTTCAAAAAAAATCATCTTTTTGTAACCCCCTCTCTCCAAAATGATTTAGGCCATTAGAAAGATATCAGTTATATTTTCGTGATTGTTTTTATAGAATAACATGATTTGACAATACATTGCAAAGTCTTAAAAAGTTAATCACTGATAAAGATATGGAAACAACACATATAGATCTTCCACCCCCAGTTCTTTGGTGCACAATGAAAGAAGAGTGAGCAATAGTAACTTTAGCTAGAAAAAGTGTCTGTGCAAGAGGTGGGTTTAGGGAGAAAACAGATGACTACTTTTACATAAAAAGAGTGTATCACCAAAAAGTACATTAAAAAAACTAAAGAGACAGTGATAGAGAAAATGCGTCAAGTGAGATGAACAGAGGGAAAAGAAGGGGGAAGGAGAGAACATTTCTAGAATATGGGCAGCACAAGTCCAAAATTCATTTTTAACACTTTTATTGGGATACAAATCCAAGATTAATCTCAAAAGACAACAAAGGCCCTTTTTTCCTCAAAGACAGAAAACAGTATATTTTAAAAAATACATAAAACTTTTGAGATAGGAATTGTTCAAGAGGAGTGATATTAAAGTAGAAGAATTTGAAAGAAGCTGGGGAAGGGACTGAGTGTTAAAGAAATGCATACAGAAGGAAGCATATCACTTTTACTAGAAAATTAACTTAAAGCATATGCCCTGTCACAAAAAAGAAAGTGTTGAGGCTAAGAGAGTAGGTCTTAAAAATTCTCATAAGAAGAAAAAAAATTGTAACTATGTGAGGTGATAGATGTTAACTACATTTAATCAATTTGCTATATATACATGTATCATTATGTTGTATACCTTAAAATTGGGGAATGTTATGTCAATTGTATATCAATAAAACTGGGAGGGGTGGGAAGAAAGTGGTAAAAAAACAGCTTAATTTAAAGCAAGATGCTAAAGAACAAATAGTTCAAATTCATCCTTGTCAATTAGAAGCTGCCAGAAAAGGGGCACCTGGGTGGCTTAGTCTTTTGAGCGTCTGACTTCGGCTCAGGTCATGGTCAGTTCGTGGGTTTGAGCTCCACGTGGGGCTCTGTGCTGACACTCAGAGCTTGGAGCCTGCTTCAGATTCTGTGTCTCCCTTGCTCTCTGCCCCTCCCCCACTCTCACTCCGTGTGTGTGTGTGTGTGTGTGTGTGTGCGCGCGTGTGTGTGTGTGTGTTTCTGTTTCTCTTTCTCAAAAGTAAATAAACATCAAAAAAAAAATTTTAAAGAAACTGCCAGAAAATACCACAGAACAACTGTAGATACAGCAAAGTGGGTTTATTCTTACTTAGTAAAACAGATCACTACTTTTACAGAGAGTTAGGAATGTGTCAGTAGGGTGGCCCATGTCAAGATATTTATGAGGTTTGGGGATCTGGCTTAAGGTGGGTCTTCCCCTGGGTGGGAATTTCTCTGGGGCTAAATTCAGAGTGGGCACAGATTCTGATACAATAGTTTAGGACTCAAGGACAAAGCAAAAGGAGGGTTTTAAGGTGAGAGTTCAAAGAGTCTTGGAAAATAAACAATTGATTGATGCTATTGAAAAGTTGTACAGCCTGATGTTCACTGAAATGAGTTTTGCAGGAAGTCCCTGAATTAAACAATTTTTTTACAACTTTTATCTTCCTGGGTAAGATTTTCCTTGAATAGTAAAGCCATGTTGATGAAGAGAGTGGAATTACAAACTTTTGTTACTGAAGACAATAAACTGTGTGGGTGTAGAGGTTTCTGTGCTTCATTTCTTTCTTTTTCTTACAAGAACAAGAAATGTTTCAATATACAGCAAGAATTCCTTTCCTAGGAATGGATGATGATCAAATATAGATAGTTCAGTGCTAATCAATCAAGTTCTAGTGGTAAAATACTAGAAATCTCAAAAACACATTACATTCTAATAATTCACCAGTATTGCCATCTTCCTATAAAAATGTGAATATTTATTTTCAATGGTTTAAAGAATTCCTTGTTATTTTATTTGAATTTTGCTATTTTCCTCGTCCTTGGGAACTCAAAGTGATTCCGGAAAGATCTGTTGGGTGGGCATCCCTTTTTCTTTCTTTACAGTCCTATGACATTTAGTTTGTGGATATAACTAATGAACAGAGAAAGCATCATATGCTTGCTAAGTTCTTTCTATTTGAACATTTTAGATGAAAAGTACTGCAATTAATAACAAACATGGTGATATTTATGTGCTTTGTAATAACTATAAAGAATGATGCATGGAAAATGAATTTAGATTCTGACGCATATATTAACACATGCTATTATTAAAAAAAATAACATAATTCAGGGGTGCCTGGATGGCCAGTTAAGTGTCCGACTTTGGCTCAGGTCATGATCTCACAGTTCATGAGTTCAAGTCCTGCGTCGGGCTCTGTAATGACAGCTCAGAGCCTGGAGCCTGCTTCGGACTCTGTGTCTCCCTCTCTCTCTGCCCATCCCAGCTTGCACTCTGTTTCTCTCTCAAAAATAAATAAAACATTTAAAAAATAAATAACAATTCAAACTGAAATTAGAAAACAACATTGGGGTGCCTGGGTGGCTCAGTCGGTTGAGCATCCAGCTCTTGATTTCAGCTCAGGTCATGATCTCCCAGTTCGTGGGATCGAGGCTGCTTCAGGCTTAGTGCTGAAAGCATGGAGCCTGCTTGGGATCCTCCCTTTCCTTTCTCTCTCTCTCTCTCTCTCTCTCTCTCTCTCTCTCTCTCTCTCCCTCTCTCTTCCTCTCCCCTGTTTATGTTCTAGCTCTCAAAATAAATAAATAAACATTTTAAAAATTTAAAAGAAAAAAGAAAATGTCATGAAATACAAATAAATTTCATAATTTATCCATTTTGTTAAAAAAAAAAAAAACAGCAGTGTCAAGGAAAACTCTTCCCCAGGAGGAAGCATAGGGATTACTGGAATCTAAGACAAGCAATTCTGAGTAAAGCCAACATGAACTGAATCCCAATTAGAGAAGCATTCTAGTCTTCACTGTTTGAATATTCAAATCTTCCACTAGTTTGCCAGCAGCACTTTATTTTTAACATATCTTCAGGACTTCATTAAATGACTCCAGATTTTTTTTCCAAGGTTTAAAACATTTACACTGTGAATATATCATTTTACTTATTTATGGAGTTAAAGAGATTAGTTAATGATGTCTCCTAAAGCAGGGAAAGGGAGAAGAAATGGCAAAGAAATCATGAAAGACAAATGATTAAGTAATGTAGGTTGTTTTCTATTAAATCTTCAAGTCAGGATGAAATATACACTGCTTGCTATTGTTTTAAAAGGCAGCGGAAATGAAAAAAAGCATAATAATGGTATAATTGTAAATCTTTGAAGTTCTTCACTGTCTAAAAGTATTAAATCTATTAATGGAGTTATATTGTGCTATCTAGCTCAAGAAAAATGCATTAGCATTGTATATTTCACAATAACATAATTTATAATAATATCTACGAAAGAAAAATACACACTTTGCCCTTGGTTAATTTTTTGTATCCCTTTGCCCTTGGTTAATTAAATAGAAAGCACAATTAATTTGTGAGGGCTCTCCCCACACAGTGGGACCTTTCTTAACCATGCTGTTTAAAATACAGCCTTTAGTTCTAGACACAGACACACAAACACACAAACACACGCGCGCACACACACACACACACACACACATTTCTATCCCTCTTTTCTGTTTTGCCTCCACAGCATTCATCACCATCTGGCATATCTGTTAATTTTAAATATTTGTTATTATTTATTTGGTTAAGTTTTGCTCCCTCCAACTCCCACCCTAGACTGTTCAGCTTCATAATCACAGAAACATCGTTTTGTGCCTGCTTTATTTCCAGGACCCCAGACAGTGTCTACCATGTAGTAGGTAGTCATTAGTATATACACACACACACACATGTATATATACATGTGTGTGTGTGTGTATAGATAGATAGATAAATAGATACATAGATAGATAGATAGATAGATAGATAATAAATATATAATTGTAGGAATGGAGAGAAAAGGTGAAAGTACTGGAAGAAAAAAAGAAGGAAATCACTTCTAAGGATTAATTGGGCAACAGAGGTACATGGAAGAAGGGCACCATTAGATTTCAGAGCCCTTCTGGAAGTGATTTCCTGTTTCATTTTTTTATCCCACGATACTAATAAGGAAAGTGGGTCTAAGAATAAATCCCTTTGCGGGGATGAGCCTGTATCCTCACTTTGCCTTGGCATGTTTTTCCCTGTACTCTCATTATACTAGGATGATTTATATGAGGGCTATGATAGTTAATTTTATGTGTCAACTTGACTGGCCTACCAAGTGCTCAGATATTTGGTTGACATTAACATTTAAATTGGTGATCTGAGTAAAACAGATTGCCCTCCTCAGTGTGGGAGGCCTTATTCAATCCACTAAAAGCCTGAATAAAATAAAAAAGCAGAGTAAGATAATTTACTTTCTGTCTGACTGTCTTCTATCTGGGACATAGGTCTTCTCCTACCTTTGGACTCACATGAGCACTTACACCATCAGTTCTCCTGGGTCTCCAGCCTGTTGATCACAGATCTTGGGACATCTCAGCCTCCATAACTACATGTACCAATTCTTTACAATAAATTTCTACTTATTTGTCTGTCTGTTTATGTTTATCTATCTATCTATCTACTTATCTATCTATCTATCTATCTATCTACTTATCTATCTATCTATCTACTTATCATCTCTTAGTGGTTTTATTTCTCTGGAGAACAGTTTCTAATACAAAGGCTTGAAACGTAAGTGATCAAGGACAAAACTAAGCCTGGCTTTAGTGCTGAAGTTTTCTTTTCTTAAATGTGCCTACACAAAAGATGGTCCAGCTTAGGGTCTATGTTGGTTTGGTGACAAAGCTTCATAGCACTAAGGAAGCTACTTGTATAAAAATCACCAATGGTTGCCACTTGCAAAATCAAGCAGACAATTTTCAGGCTTCAAATTATGTGATATCTCATCAGCTCTCAACAAAGATGACCTTGTTTTCATGTAAGCACCTTGTTATTTTGACTTCCATGACACCATTCTCTGCTGTTCTATTCCTAGCCCACTAGTCTTTCCTTCTCTCTGAACTTATTGATATTTACTACTCTACCAGGACTATAAATCAGTGGAAGACATACTTTAAAAAAAAACTCTAAAACTCTATATATTAAAAAAAAATCAATCAGTTTTCCATAATGATTTTCTAACAAGTTTTAGATACTATAAATACAATGCAAAATTAAAAACAAAAAATTAGATAAAGATACAATGACAATATTTTTAAATGCTGTTTAGTTGCAATGACTTTGTATTTATCATTAGCAAATCAAGAAGAACAGAATATACATTTGGGGCAAAATACATTGTTAACAATAATGAAAATGACTCTATAGCCTTCTTGATAATTTTTTTTTAAGGAAAGAAAGGCTTTAGATGAATCTGTTGTTTTTCATCCCATGAAGTGCCACTGAAGAGGACCAGTTAGGATTCAGCAATGTTGTACTATAACATTTTCTTGTTTTTGTGCCTACATTATTATTTTTATATATAACCTGAAATTTCTTTTCATTAACAAGTTAAAACTATCCATTTAGTGAGGGATATTTCAACTAGATAATTCAATATTTAAATCTGACTTTATTTATTTGTTTAAAGTCTGCTCCCAACCAGTCACTGCCACACTAGAATGTCCAGTTCTGCCACTGCTTAACTTAACCAGACAGAAGTAATTGCATTAGTATTGTAAATTTTTGGCTGTGAACAAAAGATGGAGTATGGCTCTCACACCTGTGCATTATTTCTATTCTCTTTGAAAAATGAAAATGGTGATAAAATTAATGGTAATATAAAAATGAAATGATAAAAAGAGGAGGAAGAAGAGGGAATAAAAAGGACAGAAGTTACTATATTATGGAGTTTACTATTGCCAGGAGTTTTTCTAAACAATTTATGTGTATTAACCCATTTAGTCTTCACTGTGACCCCATGAAGCAGGTGATACTACAATTCCTTTTTCATAGATGACAAAAAAATGAGCACAAAGATCTGAAAGCACTTCAGTATTATTGTCAGTAGAGCTGGGATTTAAATGCAAGAGGCGAAGCTCTGGAGCCCCTACCTCTAACCACCAAATAGAGCAACTCTAATACTTCTTAGATTGCTTAGGATGTGGGGGTCTCTAAGCATGAAACTCGGCAAGGGTGTCAGTGGTGATCTGTTTGTAATTACTATCAGAGTTCATTTCCTTATTTGTTAAGGTAGAAGCAAAAATATATATGAGTTCTAATACAATCTTCCTGAACCCCAATGGACAGAATTCACACTTTCTCATTTACTGTTGGCTTCTAAATTTAGGGATTTTTTTCTAATTATAATATTCCTCAAAGCTTACGTCTTTGACTTCTTTCCTGACTTAGGCTAGATTCAGTATTTCTCAGAATGAGGTTCAAGTCTATGTGCATCCTAATAACTTGAACTGCTTACAAAAAATACAGATCCCTGAACTGTACCTCCAACTGTACTGAATTAAAATTTCTAGAGGGGGAAATGGGAATCTAGACCTTAATCAAAAATCTAGTGCTTTTCACATTGCACTAAATTTGAGAACCCTTGTTATAGATGTCTTGTCAATTCCTAAGGCTCAACAAGGAGGAAAATTCAACATCATAATGTTGTAATTCAAGATTACAAGAATCAACAATTTACAACAACATTATAATTTTAGAACAATTAGGTTTGTCACTATATAAAACCCAACCGCTGAACATAATTGTAGTTCTGAACAAAATGTAATTCTGAAAAATGGAAATAATGATACTATTAATTTGCATGACATTTTTAATCAACATATATTAGCTTCCACAGATCACCAATACATTTTCTAATTTTCACAATCCAGTTCATAATTGTTTCTATACTTTTTTCAGGAATTAATTTTGAGTGTACTCCTGGGCAGAATTTATGCTCTCTTGATATTCAGAGGAGAAATAGGTAATCTCTTGTTCTTTGTCACCTTTGAAAATCTTTAAAATTTCTATCAAAGAATATTGATAGTGTTCAAGAATTCTGAACAATTTTTCATTATTATGAGATGTAATTTATCTAGGTATGGAGACTAGAACTAAGTTAGAGGAGACATAGAGATCCTTGAATAAGGAGGGGAGCATTTATGAGTCAGAAACAAACCCTTGCTGAACAATTTACTCTATTTTGTTTATTTTAATTACTATCAGTCATTCATGATGTAATGTGGCTGAGCCAGCGAAACAACCAAGAGAAAAAACACTGTATTTTTCTCCAAGAAGTGGGCACATTTCCTGGTCATTGTCTTATTCTAAAGAGATAATTGAACTCATAGTCCTTATCCCTAGTGGCTTCAAATGTCTTTACTTATTATATGTCTTAAATTTCATCAAACAGCACTTACAGTTTCGAGCTACATTCTCTTACTTATTCTTAATTTATGTTTCCTATCACTTTAATATGCTTTAAAAATTCTCAGTGTGTGCCCTGAGCTGTTGGGAGTTAAATGCCTTGTTCATTTCATTTTTCTGTCAGTCATGATAACGAATATTATTTGATTTTGCCTTACCTTTCTAAGATTTCCACATTGCCTTTCCTCTTACTAGAGTTGTTTCATCTCTTCCTCATCTAGGAGGCCAATTCGCATTGACCATCTACAAAATTCACTACGTCATGAAACAAGCATGTTCTGCACCACAGATCAGAGGAGTTCCTTAGCTGGATATTCATGACAATTAGACCTCAAATAGAATTACACTTTCCTTCCCTTTTCCTCCTTCATCCTACTCCTTAAGTTTACACTTTTTTTCTATTATAATATCAACATTCGATGTCAGCCAGTATAGATGACAAGAAACATAATTTCATTGTAATGGTAACCATGTCAAGATGGAAGAATTATGAACTATATTGTTGGTAATTTTTTTTATTTTTTTTAATGTTTATTAATTTTTGAGAGAGACAGAGACAGATCATGAGCAGGGGAGGGGCAGAGAGAGACAGAGACACAGAATCCTAAACAGGCTCCACGCTTCGAGCTGTGAGCGCAGAGCCCAATGTAGGGCTCAAACTCAGGACTCCTGAGATGAAGTCAGACACTTAACCAACTGAGCTACCCAGGTGCCCCTGTTGGTAAATTATTTAGCTATCTCTAATTGACTGCAAGTGATAAAGATAAGAAAATGCCACTTCTGGTTTTTACTGAATCATTTTAAAGAGATGGTATGAATTATAACAGAGCTTACTGTCCAATTTAAGACATGCTGTCCACTTAAGTTTCTATACACTAGCTCCACAAGGCATTTTATATCATATATCAGAGCTGTAACATTTTACATTGTCAAAATTAACAGATGTAGTTTCTGAAACCACTCTCCAGCACCAATCCCTTTTATAGTATCTTGCTATTTCTTTCACGTAATTTCCATTTTTCTTCCTATTTGGTGTTCTAGTTTATCTATAATCTTAGTTTTGAACTTACTTTAATTTTAACTGTTCTTTTTTGTTTTTGTTTTTTTTTTGTTTTTTGTTTTTTGTTGTTTTTCTTTTTAACACTGGCCAACTATTCCTATTCTGCCAATTACACCATCCTTTATTATTCCAAAAAATTTGGTGGAAGCTCAGAAAGGTTGCCCTAGACACAATATTATAGTTTAATATGGAGAATTACTCAAGAGGCACAAAATTTTTATTCATTATAGAAATATTTACAAAGTACCTACTATGTTCCAGACACTGTGATTAAATTCTGATTATGACTTAATCTCTTATGAAAAAATTATGGTCATACTCCCTATATAAACACTCACTAATAACATCATTACCTCTTTTGTTTCACTTTATTAGATTTCTCCAAGATAGTCCCCAGTAGCATTCAAAGAAAACTATAATTGCAAATGTTAAAAGTAGCAATAGTATACTATATTTCATGTGGTGGTTAGGAGACATTTTTTAAAGATTCTCCTCTGGAAGTAAAACCTAACAATTTCTTAGACTGATATATTATGGCAAAAATAAAGGGAACAGAATTTAAATGTTAACATATCTGAAAGTAAATATATTCATAGTTAAAAACTGTACTTAAAATCCAAGTTTTCAGTCCGTGGCAAGTATAAATACATGTAACTTCCAGTGTATGTTTTTAGGTTTGGAATTCATTCTCTTGATTTTGAGAAGAAGGTGGGATCTACATTTCATTGCAGTGTTTTTTTTTTTTTTTCCTTTTCTTCTTTTCTAAAATACTGATGGAAAGCTTCATCCTCAAGAAGCCTCTCACTAACATGTGTCAGGAGAGGATATTTTCTTTTCAAAACATGAAAAATTAATTGTAAAAAGCTACTTGAGTGACAGACTGAAAAAGTTTTAGAAGCATGAAAACAGATTATATTTCAAAATTTTTGTTTGAGTTAAAGCCTTACATTGGAGAATGCAAAATGAAGAACTGATGGCAACATCATGGTCATATTTAGGGACCATATAAGTCTAATGAATTAACATTATATGAAAGTAATGTGTACTGTATTATAAGTTCAGAGGCCATTATGTATTATAATTGAATATTAAAGGTTTAAAAAAATTGGGTATCTAAATCAAAGTGGACATAAATAAAATTTCACAGTATTGTTTTCCTTTTTTCCTCTCTTAGGCATTATGAGATCTGTTACATTTTTGGTTAACTGTTTAGAACTATTATTCCCGCTAAAGCAATACTGCCCAGAAATGGATCTCTGTGGCAATGATCCATCACAGGAATCTTCATTCACCATTAGAACAGGAGGGGTTGAAAACTGTAAATTTGTCAAAAAAATAACACATCAGCTGTTGCACAGGAGAGACTCTCAGGGTAGATGCTCTCCTGGTGCTCTCCCTGTTCCTTCCCTTAGAAAGGACAAGGGATAATAAAGTGAGGGGAAGCATGGCAAACCTATGCAATATAACCAGGAACAAGCAAAGGGGTATGGACACCTAAGAATCACTAAGTTTCCAATGTTCACAAATGGTGAATGGCCACTGTTTGATGGATTTATGTGCTAAATATTCACTGCTATATTTCTCTTTAAAAAACTAAAACAAACACCCTGTTGGGACTAAATAAAAGTGTAAGAGATATTATTATTTCACAGTTATTACCGAGTGGCATGCTATTTCCATTTTCCTAATACTTTTAAAAATATGAATAATTAAATGAATAGTCCTACCCCATCCAAAATAGTGTGATTCATGTATTATAGTACTTTAGCCTCACATTCCAAGTCAAAATGTGAAGACAAATGATTTCTTCAGTCTATTTAGTTTAATAAAGGTAAAAAATATATAACTTACATATAAGGCTCATATTTTTACACGGGACTCCATATAACTAAAAATAACATAAAAATAAGCATTTTTATAATAGTCTCAGAGCTCCAGAGACAAATGATAATTTTCTAGTAAATATAATATGGCTGCTGAGCTTGCTGGCAGCTTACAGTCAGCTCATCAGAGTTATTCAAGTGTTTGCTTTATAAAGGAATTACTGAAATATTAAAGTGCTAAAGAAAATAAAATCCAGTCTCATTTTGTCTTCAGTCTTATATACACTTCACAACACATTTGATGAATATTTGTTCCTGTATTACCTATCAAAGTCACCAGAACAACATTCTCTTTGTTCACCTTTACAGTGTTATTTGTCTAATATACAGCAAAACATGCACACGCACACACACACACGGACACACACACAGACACACACACACACACGCAATCTCATCTGTAACATGCTACTTTGCACTCACAGCACTGAGGTATGTCCCTGTGCAGTAAAGGTTTTCACCCATTTAATGGCCAATTACATCATGCTCAGACTAAATTTGTTTTAAGCGAAATGCTAACCATCTCTGGATTCTGTTGTTTTTCTCACAAGTGAAAACTGAATTTTTTTTTTTAATTTGGTCGAGATGTTCATCAGATTTACATTTTCGTTCTCATTACAGAACTTTAAAATGAGCCACACTTCATAGCTCAAAGTGTGGAAGATGTCATTAAACTAGCTGTCTAATCAAGAAGGTGTAAAAAATTTAATTAAACTAATAGCAGGCTGACTCAATTATTCTAAAATATATTAAAACACATGCTGTACATGTGATTACAATCATAATTCATATACAACTTTATTTACGTTTTTGCCCATCTTATTACGTTGACCTTTTTCCTTGAAGATATTTAATGCATACATATTCAATTATATGTATATATGTATACATACACACATTAAATATATATATATATATATGGATATATATACGCACAATTATAAATACCACTATATAAAATATATGAACATTTTGGATATGTATCAATCCACTATTTGCATTTTGATAACAGGAAATAATGCAACACAAAACCAGTAATTAAGAGATCACTACATATACATTCTGTTTCATGTGGATAATGTTTTCCATATCTTAGCTTGTTATTACTGCTAAAATCAGCACTCTTGTTTTTTTTTTTTAATGGCAAAATTCATCTTACCAAAGGGTGTAGAATAAAACTCTACGTTTAAAGTAATCAATTCTTATTTCATGAGTAATCTCATTGCTCAGTTATTTTATTTTCCTTTACAAAGCCCTAACTCTTGCTTACTTTGTCAGTTGCCTTGCACTTTTTTTCTTCAAAGGATTTGTGTATATAATTCTATGTAATTTTACTAAGAAAATCTGTGGTTTTTACTAAAAGCAGAAATATTAATGGTTTTACTATGAAATCTGGTCAACATTGTTTTGTTTTATTTTTGTTTTATTTTTTAAGTTTATTTATTTATTTTGAGAGAGAGAGAGAACACGAGTGGGGAGGGGCAGAGAGAGAGGGGGAAAGGGAGAATCTCAAGCAGGCTCTGCTCTGTCAGTGTGCAGAAACGGATGCGGGGCTCAAACTCACAAAACTGTGAGATCATGACCTGAGCAGAAATCAAGAGTCAAATGCTCAGCCGACTAAGCACCCCACGCACCCCAGCATTTCTTTATTTTAAAGCCATCAGTTTATATCCACCTGTTCCAGGTGTCTTACAGAGGCCCATTCTTAAGTTAAGAAAAAGAGTGGATGAGAGAGAAGTGCAGCTTGATACTGACAAAGAGAGGTCTTCTTTTCTGCAGACTGGTAATGTCCATCAATCAAAGTAAGGGCCAGCTTCTCACATGATAACAGTGCTATCTTTGTATCTACCCAAGTAGATTTTAGTTTCCTCAGAGGCAAAGAAGAAAATTAAAAATTACTCTTGGTTTTGGGATATTGGCCTAAATAATACATTGGTCATAAGCATCACCCAAACTTCTATTTATCTACTCATAAGTCCATAGGGTACACATTGGCAAAGGAACTGTCAGTGTTCTCAACAATTTTAGATGTCATAAATTTCAGAACTAAGTACATTTCTCAAATCTTTTTTAGATGGCAAAGATGTCAAAGACATCCCTGCATATCAATTCTAAGGAAATGAAATGATTCTAGAAAAGAAGTCTACACAAAGACTCTATACTATTCCTGAAAAGAGGAATTTTGGTGTCATTTTTCCTTTATTAATTGCATTGTTACATATCACTTGTTTATAAAGTACTTAAATAGAATCAGTAAGTAAATCTGTTTTAAATACTGTCCTCTCCTTTATATGCAATAGCATATAAAATCAGTGACCACATTTTTGGCTAGCATTTGTACTATCATTTTATCTGTGAACATGTTCCTGATAAAATGACTAGATATCTTCCAAATAAATGAAATGTAGATTTTCACATCACTATGAAACCTATGCCCTGTTAAATATGATTAGAACATGTAAAAATTGGCAAAAGTATTTATCTTTTTTTATTATAACTCTAAGAGTTATATCTTTTTTATTATAACTCAATTGCTAAGGTTAATCCAAGTTTTGGTGTGAAGGGATCAAGACCTATTCCACTGACTGCTGGTTCTCATCTGTACTTCTGGGTGATCTTTAGATTACTTAGTAAGTATTATGCCAGATGGCCGATTGGCAGCTGGCAGCAACTCTACCCATCACAGCATATGGTCCACTGATGGTTGACAACTGCCATTCAGGCAAAATTCACTAGAGCTACATGCCAATCATAAAACACTCACTAAAAAGGGGGATCAAAGCCTGAGCTGACATGTACTGCCTGTCCTGATTAGATACTAAATACTTAGTCACTTTCATTGGAAATCTCCCCTTGGATATAACAAAACAAAACCCCACTGGTGTGGAAAAAGTTTGCTAAAATATTTGGGAGGAGTGACTGACCACTAAAAATATCAACAACTTCCACATGCATTATTCTTTTCCTTTAAAAAATTTCATGTTATTTAGATGGCATAAATTTTCTGGGAAAAACATAATATAGGAGTATATTACAACTTAGGTATATTCATTCAATACTCTTACATCAGTTTTCCACCGTTGCAAGCATGTTGTAAAAGTATTTAAAATAAGATTAAATAAAAACAGAATTTAAGCTTTTATAGTGAGGAATTTCTTTTATAGTGATGCCTTAGTAACATGGCTAATTCATACAGATGAATCTTTAAGTAGCAACTTTTTTAAACTAATAAGCTACAACTTTGGTATAAAATATTTTCTGTAAGTGTCACATGCTGCAAAGAGCTATTAGTACTTTTTGTAATTTCAATGCTATTGATAGTTTTGCTTATTTTATGTTTCAGAGAGTATTAGAGAGTAAGAAAACTTTGTGTGGAAAAAGCCTTGAAGACTCAACATTCTTAAGATACCAGCCTTCTTATGCCACATATAGCCTCAGAGAGGATTTTATTTTATTTTATTTTATTTTATTTTATTTTATTTTATTTTTATTTTAATTTTTAAAATTTTTTTTAACGTTTATTTATTTTTCAGACAGAGAGAGACAGAGCATGAACGGGGGAGGGTCAGAGAGAGGGAGACAGAGAATCCGAAACAGGCTCCAGGCTCTGAGCTGTCAGCACAGAGCCCGACGCGGGGCTCGAACTCATGGACAGCGAGATCATGACCTGAGCCAAAGTCGGCCGCCTAACCTACTGAGCCACCCAGGCGCCCCAAGAGGATTTTATTTTTAAGAAGTTAGTATTAAATGGTTAATATAAAGAGTCAAAATAAGTTAGCAGCAAAAATCTGTTTGGCCAAACATCTTTTATTAAAATCTACAGAACAGGGCTATTATGGCTTATCACACTTTTTGGCACAGTAAAGAATGAATGGTAGTATTTGAGAGGGAAGAAAATGTATGAAAATACTAGAGGTGCTTTGATAATAGCATTCTTCTTGATTTGAGGAAATGCAGTCTACTATGTATGTAAGGGTCTGCAGTCAGACACAATTAGCCTTGCCATGTACTGGATGTGGCCTCAGACAACTTCCTTTAAATTACTAAGTCTTTAGTTGGAATATAAGGGTGATAATAGCACTGGTCTCAGAGGTTTGAATAAGGTTATGATGATGCATAATAAGTCTTTAATAAGTGCCAGAAAATCAAATTATCAAATATCATCAAATTAATTATCATTATTACCATCTAGTACATCTAAAGTTTAAACATTTCTTGGAATAGACACTTATTTAATTTATTTTAATTTGTCTTCAAAACTCTAGGAAGTAAGTCTGTCCCCTTTCTTAAATAAGGAAATACAGGTTGAGAGTGGTGAAAGATTTGCCTAAATTTACAAAGCTTTTCATTGTCAAAGATACAATTGAAACCAAGATTACCCTAAACCTTATGCCAATCCTTTAACCAGTTCCTTGTGCCATCACTAATTTATTTACTATTCTTATGGACCTTAAATTACGTAACAGTTCATGTCCTAAGAATAGATATGTTTTATATAAATAACTTAGCCCAAATAAATATATAACAACCTGCAGGTATCTCCCTCTATAAGAGATACGCTATTATATATGGTTCAGATCAAGAAATTCAGAAAAATTAGTAATTCTTATGAAATGGTTTTATGTCTCATTCAGACAATTATTGATGCTTTTATCTCAAATTTAATTTTTACTTTAATTGTAAAGATAATTGAAATTAAAATAGATTAATATAAACCTACAAATGATGTTTGGCAGTGTTCATTATTTAAATAATGCTTAAATAATCTTATATGTGTGTATGTATGCCTTATCCTCTCTCTCGTATATGTGTGTATATATACACACACATATATATATATAATCTCTCTATGTACATATATACATATAAAGTATATACAATGTAACATGTGAAACTATACATTATGCCAGAAAATAAATAAATTTTGTTTGAAATAAGCTACATAATTTTATAACTGAGAAAGCATTTTCACTTTTTAAATGGTATACGTTTTTTATTTAAAATTAAGATATTTAATTTAACATAATATTTAATTTAGTCTTTTACATCTATTAAAAACTTCACTGAAATGACACTGTATAAAAGACTGACTGCATCCATCACAATCATAATCATGCTAATAAATTATGCCTTTGGGCTATAAAAATAATAATTAAAGTATATGTATAGAACATTAGCATTAATAAATATTGGTCTTGGTAAAAGGTGAAAAAGATAAACTCCTTATAATTCTCATATTTTTAATTAGTTTCATAATTATTTTTTAAAGTTCATTTTTTAGAGAGAGAGAGAGCATGCAAGAATGAGCATGCATGTGTAAACAGTGGAAGGGCACAAAGAGAGGGAGAGAGAGAATCCCAAGCATGCTCCACGCTGTCAGTACAAAGCCTGACTGGGGCTCAATCCCACCAACCATGAAATCACGACCTGAGCCCAAATCAGGAATCAGATGCTTAACTGACTGAGAAAACCAGGCGCCTCTAGTTATTTTCATAATTATTAATATAGGGTAGGGTGAAAGAGAACTGCTTTCAGTAAGCTATCATACTTCCTCTTTATCCCTGATATTAATTGGAAGTTGACAATAGTTACAGATGAAGAAAAGTTGAAAATGTTTTGATTATGTGGGAATATTTTAAACTTTTGAAAAATCAAAATAATATCAGTTACCAAAATTTATATATGTATATATATAAACACATAAATAAGAACTAACCCCTCAATGGTATCTGGGTGCTTATCACAGATTGAACTAACTATAAGTAGATATAAAACCACAGATGAATAATATTTAAAATTATATACAATGCAGTGATTTCTCAACTCCATCAATACAAGCCTCACAAGAGAGCTCTAAATGCCTCCTTTTGAGTCTCTTCTATCCTTTTCCTAGTATCCTAAATTTCATCAGTTTACAATTATTGTTTGAAAGGTTTCTTTCCAACTTCAATTTCTCAACTAATTTATCCCACCCTTCCTTCTTTTCTCTCAACATCAATCCCTCACCAAGTACTGTCAGTTCTAGCTCCTTAACACCTTTTCTATTCTTTTTCCATTCCATCCCCACTACTTCTTAGATCAGACCTGGACTCATAAAACCATCACTGACCGTGGTCTTCCAATTACCCAATTCAACTTCCATAATGCGACCCAAATGACATTCTAAAATTTTAAAGCGGATCATTTTATTTCACTGATAAAACCCAACCAGTGCCCCTCCCCACCTACTGTTATCTAAAGAATGATGTTTAGAAGTTCTGTAATGGCATATGAGGCTATTTTGATCTTTCATTTGCCTTCTAGGCTATAAGGCAAGCTTCCTAGACATCCTTCACCCACGTGTCTCCTTATATATGCATGCTAAAATTGAACGAATTACTCATATTTCTTGAGATACCAGGCTGATTTCATACCTTTTTATTTTTGCTCCTGGTGCCTCACATACTTTCTTTCCTGGATCTGATCCCTCCCCCTTTCCATCTGCCATCAGATCAGCCAACCATGGAGGATGCCTGTTTGCCTTTATTGTCAGGTCTACACGTAAATCCATCTTACTAATATAGCTCCTTCCATTTTTGTTTTATTTTCAACAATGACACTGTATTAAGTATTGCTATATTTCAAAGTGTTCGGAGACAATTAGGTATGTTTTCAGTTCCTTTCTTCAGGGAAAATGTTGCTTGCTCAAAAGCAGCCATCATGCAATTCACTCATCTGAAGGCCCATATAAAAGAACACAATTTATCTCTCCTACTTCCTTATTTTAACCTACATCTATACATATAAGTTTATATAGATAAGCTCTCATGCCATTTTCTGTGCTTCCATTAACACAAAAATATCTTTTTTAAGAAATACGCTGGTGGTTTAAAATGCTCAAGTGTCTTGGGTACATCTTGTTACAGATGCTTCCTGGTTCTGCTACCAAGGTATATACAACCAACACCTAATTGTCTCTAGAGCTCAAGGGTCTCATTTGCTGTAAAGGCATTCCTAACCTCATCCTTCAATTGTATGTATGACTGCTCTTGATATTTCAGCTATGAAGATTATGACATGATTGTGATTCTTTCACCTGAGAAGGAATATGCTCTCAAGTTGTCTATCTAATAATATCAAGTACTGTTGGATGTTACCAAATAAAAAATGCTTGT
This sequence comes from Panthera uncia, assembly GCF_023721935.1. Lineage (NCBI taxonomy): Eukaryota > Metazoa > Chordata > Mammalia > Carnivora > Felidae > Panthera > Panthera uncia. The sequence continues at coordinate 34,853,507 of NC_064807.1, forward strand.
CACCTAATTTAGAGGGAGCATTCATCAGATTTCAAAGCCATATGGAGCATATGAAATTAATGGGGGGGGGGGCAAGTTTGGAAGGGAAGCACATAAAAATGGAATATGATTGCTTGACTATTTGAAAATAGATAAAAATGATGGGAGGGAACAAAAATTATATGGAAAAAGGTGATGATTTTATAATGACTTAGTGTGCAATATAAAAGATGACCCCCAGGATCTATATTTAGGGAGTGACAGGCAATATTAGTAACAATATTTACATTAAAGAATGACTTTAACACATATATTTAAAACCTCTCTCAGGAAGTTTAAGAAAAATTATTTGTAGAATAAATAAAATACTCTATGGGCTATTTTAAATTCATAATTGATCATAATACTATATTTTAATCCATTACAAAGTTACTTGGAGAGCCATCAGCAATGTAATAAATCAATTAAAGGGAAAATTGATTGTGTTCTTACTTCCAAAGACGCCTGTGATCAGAAAATTATGAACATAATTAATATGCAGCTTTTAATCTTAGGAATATTTTTTAATGTCAACATAGAGAAGAGACATCTTAAAGCCCTTAACTACATCACGTAGCCCACAAAAATATGTTTGCAGTGATGCGAGAGTGCAATTACTTATTTTATTTCAAATTTAATTGACTGTTTCTGTACTTAATTAAACATCTAATGTAGGGTTGGGATGTAATATTAAGGAAAATTGTTTTGAAATGTCATTAAATAGGTGACTCTTTGCATGTTCATTTCAAAATGTATAAATTTTATGAATATAAATCACCTTGAACTACAGATATTGTGATTCTCTATCATGTAACATAGTAAATTAATATCACATATTAATAAGCATCACTTAGTGTCAAGTCTATAATATGTATTAAATATGTTTAAATACGTTTCTTAAGCATCTCTCAATATCCCATCTAAAAGTAACAAATATTTGTATTATTTCCAAATGAAAATATACCTCAGGGTAATCTTTAAATTTATTTTTATTAAAAAAAATTAAGTTTATTTATTTTGAGAGACAGAGAAAGTGAGCAGGGGAGAGGCAGAGAGAGAGAGAGAGAGAGAGAGAGGGAGAGAGAATCCCAAGCAGGCTCCATACTGTCAGCGCAGAGCCCGATGAGCATAGGAACCCATGAACTGTGAGATCATGACCTGAGCCAAAATCAAGAGTTGGACGCTCAACTGACTGAGCTACCCAGGCACCCTCTCAAGATACTTTTTAAACTAGATATCATGATTCAAATATATTATATGACGGCATCTCGGCTACAAACATTCAGTACCGTTCTTCAATTAATAAATAAAGTTAACAGTCATCTTTTAGCACAAGTTAAAATGATCTAAATTAGAAAATAATGCTCATAGGTTTTCTTACCTATTTTATACTTATTTCAGCACTTAAATATTCCATAATTTAAAAGAAAGGTGTCAGACTTATTTCTCTTAAAAAGAATGCCCCTTTTTATTTTCATATGCTAATTAGCACAATCTATTGTAATAGGTCTTCATTCATACTAAATGCTAACAGTCATGACAAAACATACGCTTAAAAGATTGTTTGAAACTCCAGGAGGTAAGTATTGTTATTTTGGGGGGAAAAAAAAAAAAAAACAATTTTCCCCATGACTGCTATTGGTAGAGATTTTTTTCTCTACATGCAATTTATTTTGAAAGAATATATTTTTTGGTTCTGCACAATGAGAACTTTATTAACTACTTCTGTAGTTTCTGCTTTTTCTCCTAGATGATCAATCATGTAAATGTGGCTAGATGATGACTCACAGTAACCATGGTACTGGCACTTGCACTTCTTAAGTGCACCTTAATGTTTGGACACTATCTCTGAATCTTCGAGTGAGGCACAGACCCTTGCTTCCCTCCAAAAACTGGACATGAAGTAGAGTTTTGGGTATGGAAAAAGCAGAGAGCAAATATGAAACAGTAAAGTGTTTATTTTCAATTTTATTGGAATCTAAACAAAAGATACTTTTGAAGGGTGCTTTTGCTCATGTTTTCCTGAAGAAGAGACATTATTGCTTCAAGAACCCAAAGAAGCCAATGCAAGCTGGCAATATTTGAAACTAAACTTCAAAAGTACAATATATGGAAAGTGAACAAGGAGAACGGTTATTCCCTCAACTGTAGCCAATGCTAATGGTGCAAATGAACAAGATCCAGCAGGAAATCCATATCTTCCAAAAGTTCTGTCTTTAAAACATTATAATAAGACATCCTAGCAGCACTTTATATCACCCTTACAGCATACTAGGTTTCTCAGGGCACTTTCACACTCATTTTCACAATGGCCTAAATATTCAATTTTACAAAAAGAAACTGAAGGACAGACAGGTAAAGTGACTTTCCCAGGGACCCGTGACTAATTATGAACACAGCCAAGCTTTCAATCCAAATTTGCCTTACTCCTGCTGCTTTGCTCTTTTTGCTGTATCAAATTGTTCATCACTGCATTATAACTTTACTATAAATCTTTAAATCATTCTTATTTATTTATACTTTGTTCATTCCAAAAATATCTGAAATGCTTATGGCAGAGTTGGAGAAAATGGATAACTTCAATAACATAAATGGACTGATGGTCATGCACATAATATATTTTGTTATTTTGTATAATTATTTGTTGAGTGTTACACATTTTGGCTCTTACACACTTAAGAGTCAAAACAAGAGAAAAAAGAGTGAATTCGAATATTCAGTTACTAAAACAAATCAAGTGTTCGGAAGCAACTTTGCTTTTTTATGTCTTCAGGCCCTTTCCATGTGCTCAGACTTTTACAATTGCCTATATTTTGTTTCTATCCTCACAAAAGGACACTGTATGGAAAGAATAAGCCATTTCTGTACTATCTACCTTCTGAGATAATGAAAGGGGTATAACATGAAATGAAAGAGTCTTCAAAAGTCACTTAGTATCACTATGATCATTTGCCAAGTTTCTGAGAAGAAAAACACTTAAATGGCTCTTTAAGGACACGTCTGAAGATGATAATATGTCAAAAGAATGAAAGTAATGTTTTTTCTTGAAAAGAGAGCTATGGTCAGGATGCAGAACTAATTCTCTGGTTTTCTCTCTCTCCATCTCTCTGCCATATAAATGTGTGTGTGTGTGTGTGTGTAATTGTGTATAATATATAAATTACATACATAAGTTGTTTTCAGCGTTATTATTTGTATTAAAAACTAACAGGAAGGAAAAGGGTGTTCTGCTCTCACCCTTCAATATCAACGGCCTTTCACTCAGAATTTGAATCATACTCTGTGCCATAATGTGTAAGACAAGAATTAACATGTGCCATTTTAGAAACAGATTAAATCATTACAAATTAGTCTTCAACTTATTTTTCCTGCCTATATCAAGAGTGAATGGCCTCTTATAATCTCTCCCACTGCCTGAAATAAGTCTAAGCAATTTAAGAAAAAAAAATGATATCATTTAAAAATTTTACTCCTCATTTTATTTCTGTTTCCTGTTTTATTTGGCTGAATCTCTGTCAAAAATACTGACATGTAGCTTTTCTGTTCATGAGCTTGTCAAACATTTAAGAATGCTATGTAGAAATGGAGAACTAATGCCTGAGGCTTGGTTCAGGAGGGTCTTGAAAATAAAGTTTAAGAGACAATATACTCAGGGAACTAAACGTGTACTAAATGTGGGTGCAAGATGTCCACTTATACACGCCAACTTGTCAGTTAAGTTCCAACGCGTGGGCTGAACTTAACTGGGTAGTCATTTTGGAAGCAGTTTCTTAACTGCTGAGATAAGTAGATATGCAATAACCACTCCTTCAACAGAGCAACTCGACCTAATTTTACAATCTCCTGTGCTTCCCTGAAGGCTGATACGTTTTCAGGACCCACTACTCCTATACACTTGCTTTATATATTATCAGCGACCATTATGGGACTTTGTGAAATTTGAAATATACTTTGGAATCCCCATTTCAATTGTTAGATAACCAATCTCTTTTTAGAAGAGTCACTTTTAGAAGCAAAGTTATTAAAAAAAACAATGCATTCAAATGATTTGAAAATATATATTCAAAATAGCATGCACATGGCTAGTTATAGCAGCTTTACACATAATTATGAAAACCTAGAAGCAACCAAGATGTCCCTCAATAGTGAACAGATAAATAAATTGTGGCACATCCAGACAACAGACTATTACTTAATGTTAAAAAGAAATTAACCATTAAGCCATGAAAGAATATGGAGGAACGTTAAATGCATATTATTGAGTGACAGAAGCCCATCTGAAAAGTCCACATAATGTACAAATCCAACTATATGATGTTCCAGAAAAGGTAAAACTGTAGAGTAAAAATATCAGTAGTTTCCAGGGCTTGGGGGAAGGGAGAAATAATGAACAAGAACACAGAGGACTTTTAGGGCAGTGAAAATACTCTTTGCAATACTGTAATGGTGGATACATGTCATTACACATTTGTCCAAACCCACAGAATGTACAACACCAAGAGTGAACCCTTAAGGAAACTATAGACTCTGGATGATAATGATGTGTCAATGTGGGTTCATCAATTGTAATAAATGTACCACTCTGGTGGGAGACGTTGATAATGAGTGAGGTTGAGCATGTGTTATGGCAGTGGATATATGGGAATTCTCTGTACCTTCCATCAATTTTTCTGTGAACTTAAAATTGCTCTATAAAGAAAGTCTATTTTAAAAAAGGAAGAAAAAAGGTAAAAAGAAAATGTTACTGAAAAATACTGAGCAAAACCAAAAATAATGTGAGCCAAAAAATCAGCAATGGATCAGATTTTAAAATTTCATATAAATGAGACTGAACAAATAAATATATTAAAAGCATTCCTAAGTGATAACTTCTGAATTTCCAGATACGAAGCAAAGATATTTGAATTAAATCTGATCAGCACTACACAGTATTTCCAGTCTGATTTTCAGATCATGTAGCACAAAATCAGCATGGAATTTCTAATCCAAAAATTAACACAGCTAGATATCAGAAGTTACATCAAACATACTAGATTATGTGTGAATGATGTTTGATTCTTCTTCAGGGTCTGAGATTTTCCTTTAAAGTTTAGGTTTACTTCATGGACTATTGTAAAGAGTTGCAGGTCTGTGTTTAGTTTCTACTTTACCTGTTAGTGAGCACATCTACAATACCATGCTGAACAGCAGTTATATTTGAAAAAAAGTGGCATGGTTAACATCTTCAAAAATTCCATCTATTAAATAAATCATTCCATTTTTTTTCTTGGTAAATATATATAATTAAGATATTATCCCTATTTTATTTTTTAATTTTCTTATGTTTATTATTGAAAGAGAGAGAGAGAGCATGAGTGTGGGAGGGGCCGAGACAGAAGGAGACGCAGAATCCGAAGCAGGCTTCAGGCTCTGAGCTGTCAGCACAGAGGCTGATGTGGGGCTCGAACCCACAAACTATGAGATCATGACCTGAGCTGAAGTCGGATGCTTAATCAACTGAGCCACCCTGGTACCCTGATATTATTCCTATTTCATTAAAGATAAAATCAATTTCCAGAAAAATGTGATTTATTCAAAATAGCTTCTGTATTAAGTGCTATGGCCAAGATTCAGCAAAGATATTCTAACCTTTAAGTAATTATTTTTCAATGCCACTTCTTTTATTTGTCATTTCTTTAGCAATTACCAAGTATTTATATTGTGGCAGAAACCACTCTAGGCATTTAGAAAAGTAAAGGAAATCAGAGATGGACACCAACCTCAAGGAATTTATGAATCTCTGGACCCCAAGTCAGTGTCATTTCCAGGTTTCCTGGCGACTGGTTAAATTCACACTTCATTATGACAATAGTTCTTATTGTTTTTTTCTTGGTATACTAGTTATTGTTTCTATTTCTTTACTGATTCCTCTTTTAGCAATATATGTGGTCCTCTTTGAAGATCTCTATATTCATAATTTAGTGTAAGGGCTGGCATACTGTGAGAGATGAAATACTTTTGGATTTTTTCTATTCCAAAGCTCATTCATTCAGTCTTCTCATAATAACATATATTGTCATCATGTTTTGGAAAAGTTTTATCTACCCTCTGAGTGCTTGGGGGGTAGATGTCACCTACTTCATGGCCACAACTGAGCCAGAAGAAATGATGTGAGATAGGGTATGGTAGAATGTAAAAATAATGGTCCTAAGGAGACATATCTCTTTGCATCCATGACTTTTGCAGTCTATTCTATCATACACTCAGGGTTTGACCACACAGATCAAGTGACTTAGTTGCTAAATTAGGCATTAACAAATATGACACAAGGAGAGTGTGACAAGTACTGTCCCATTATAGCTCCTCCTCTCTTGACACTATCACCAAACTTGGATTGTCAACTCATGAATGTTTTAAGCCATTTCATTCATTCAACAGCAACAGATAACTGAGACAAAGGCTTTGGTTCAGGTTTGGCACATTTTGTGGCAATATTGTGTTTAAGTATTCCCCTCTGGGAGGATTTTTCATGACATAGTTAGGGGGAAACAGCATGCTCCAAGCATTGTTAATGCTCTCTCCTCTAGTACAACTGGTGTTTTTGTTATAGTAAACTGTGAACAAACAAACAACCTTCCATCTAGATTACTTTTATTAATTGTAATTTATTCTGGGAAGAAGTACTAGCCTGTAAAAGAATCATTAACATTGAAGTCACACTGACAAAATTATTTACAATGCAGTGGGTTATTATTATTTAAATGCATATTTAAGGACGAAGAACAGGATGAGAAACTCCCTGAACTCTTCTTTTACTGTATAGTTAACAGAAATTAATGATGGATAGAAGCAAAGTATAAACTGAATATGAAATAAGAACAAAATAACAAGACAAACAAAAAGGAAAATCAGACACACTTAGGAAAAATTGTTCACAATTATTTTCACTTCTCTCCTGTCTCCTCCCCAGTCTCCCTCTCATTTTATTTGTTATAGTGTGAAAGTGACAAAGAAAACATGTAGAAGGGGTGGTGGTGAACATCAACACTTTTTTCACAAATATTGTTTTTTGAATGGTAAATGTATTTGTACTTTACTTTTAGTGTACTGTAATCTATACATGGGGTTGAAAATCCCCAACTGGAGCTCCTGGGTGCCTTAGTCAGTTAAGCGTCCAACTCTTGATTTTGGCTCAGGTCAAAATCTCACGGTTCATGGTATTGAGCCCTGGGTCATGCTCTCTGCTAACAGCACAAAGCCTCCTTGATATTCTCTCTGTCTCTCTAACCCCTCCCCCACAAAATAAATAAACCTTAAAAAAAAGAAAAAGAAAATCCCCAAGCACTCATCCATTATTGTGTGTGTGTCTGTGTCTGTGTGTGTGTCCTACAGAGTGTGGATTCAACATAAACTTAGAAAGATAATATATCAGTTTCAAATACAAATGTTGGATCTACTAAGTTAAATGTCCTAATCAAGCATTTACACAAATGGTGGAAGATCTACTGCTGTTACTATTACTAATAATTACAAGTATGCTTTGGTGACATAATGAATATTTTTTGCTATCATAACTGGTTTTGGGTGTAGTATAGAAAACTATAGAAAAACAGATATTTTTTTGTTTGCAGCATCAGGTGTTCCCCTGAATAGTCAGTAAGTTAAAACAATATTTCCCAAGATTGTACAACCTTTATTTTTGTTGTCAGTTGAGTTAGGTTTTAAAGTTACCACTATGAATTTTTAAAGAATTTCTTCAAAATATAATTTGTTATAAAATATATAGTAATACCATATAAATCATGTCAATATAGATATGAGAACTTCAGAGAAATACTTTAAGTAACAGCTGGAAACTTCTAGTGATTAATGTATAAAAGGAAAGTGGTCTGGAGAACTGAAAGAAAATAAATGGATATATAAAAAGAGAAAAAAAAACTAGAGGGGAGATATGGGAAAAACGTGGGGCAAAATAGTAGCAGAGGGTCTACTAAGAAGGGGGTGAAATTGGAAAAGTAAATTAATTAATGATGGATGGAAACCAAACTCCAAAGCAGCAGGCAATGAAAAATCAAGGTCAATAAGCTTTTTTTTTTTTTTTAAATCTCAAAGGCCAAAAAAACTGAAAAAAAAATAGTCGATCTTTTATGAAAGGATACAGTTTCTGAAATTAAGACAAATATTAAGGTGCAGGAAAACAGAAATCCTGCCTGGATCTATTTGCCTTAACATCAATCTCCAGTGCCATGAGTTGTTTCAAGGGTCCTAATTTAGGATCCTGAGAGATGGAATACAATAGGCTCCTAGAGATAAAACCACTGAGTCCTGTATCACTATATTCATACATTTAATACCTCCATTTTGAAAAAAAAGCTGTTTTTTTAATGTTTATTTTTGGGATAGAGAGAATGCATGTGCACAGCAGCGGGGCAGAGAGGCTGACAGAGGATAGGAAGTGGGCTCTGCACAGACAGCACAGAGCTCGATGCAGGGTTCAAACTCAGGAGTTGTGAGATCATGACCTGAGCCAAAATCAGACACGTAACTGACTGAGCCACCCAGGCACCCTGATAACAATCATTTTAATGTTTAAATTTAAAGAAACTACTAAAATATTTCAAAGAAAGGAAAAAAAAATATATATATATATACATACAATGTCTCCAACTTTCTAAAACCATAATCTAGTTCAGGACCTCACCATTTCTAACCCAGACTTTTTCTTTCCTACTCTCTAATTTTGCTCCCAAGTAGTTTATCACTCACAATGCTACTAGAGTGACAATGCATTTAAATGAAAGTCTTCGATATCACTTACCTTACAATCATAATATGGTTTTCTACATGTCATAGTCCATACGTGGAACATGGGATGAAAGAAAGACCCTTCTTAATGTGAACTGTGATCACCTATGTAAAAGTACTATGAGGCCATGTGATCTCCTACTTTTCTTTCCCACACATCAGGCAATCTAGCCTTATTGAATATTTTGAATTTTCTTTGGTGTGTCAAGTTCTTTCAAGTGGGTATTTTTTCAAATAAAGTTTCTTTTACTCTATTTTTTTTCTTCTTTTGCCATCCAGCAGACTTATTACAATTAGATTTCAAGCCCAAGTTTATTTTATAAGTTTATAAATTTATTTATTTATAGAGACAGAGCATGTGAACTGGGCATGGCAGAGAGAGAAGAAGAGAGAAACAATTCAAAGCAAGATCCACACTATCAGCTCAGAGCCCAATGTGAGGCACGATACCTGAGCTGAAATCAAAAGTCAATTTCTCGACTGACTGAGCCACCCAGGTGCCACTCAAGCCCCAGTTTAAATATCATTATTTCTCTACAAGCTTTCCAATCCTTTCCAAGAAACCACTCCTAGATTTGTGTTCTCATCACACCATGACTTGCCCTCATTTTCAGGCTTATCACTTTGTTATAATCATCTGGTCATGAGTTCATACTTCCACTTAACAATCAGTCAAAGAATGGTAGTAAAAATGTTTTAAAATTCTTTGCAATACCAATACATACCTGCCACCTACAACAAGTAGTTATATCTGAATGTATACATATATGAGCAGTGTGAATAAAATAAATATAAGGCACATAAATGCAGTAGTAACATGAGCATATATTATGCAAAGAGGTATTCTCTAGTTCTTTTAATGTTTACATATGCATTTTCAAACCTATTAGCCAATTATAATCATTACCAATCAACATACAAGGCTAAATTTGTTGACACGGACAAATTTAGTTTGATGATTTAAAAAAGAACTGGAGGAAACAATTAAGAAATGGGGGGAAAAAAAGCCAATAAGCTAAATAAAAATGCTTGAGGAACCAATGCAATCATCACCCACACCTGACTCTCTGGTAAAATTCTTAAAAATCCAGTTCTTGAGCTTAGTGAAATCCAAGTGATTTGAATTAGTGTCCTCAGCTAAAATACCTTGCATGCAGAATCACCTATTGATTATTGAATAAATGTAACCAGAAATATTTCTTCAATCTGTTTTCTATCAAGATTTAATTATTCTTTGGCAAAGTCACCATCCTTCTGTTATGAGACCAAATCTAAGATCAAGGAGAAAGCATATTGAGCAGTCAAACAGATTGTCCCTAGTTATGTGGATTTTGAGTTGTGTTTGCTAAGTTAATTTATTAGTTCCAATGCTACAGGATTATAGAAGTCTGAAGGGTAAGGGAATGTTACTAGTGTTTTAATCTACAAGGATAGATTTACTCTGGTCTTGGTTTACAAGAAGGCATAGAGAAAGAGTAATCCAATAGATTCTGAAAAATGACTCTAAAGACATAGTAAGGTTAGCAAGGGATCTCAGATTTGCTCCTGTTTTGTTTCCCCCAATAGGTAAAATAGCATAATAAAAGTTAATATTGAAGGCAAGTTGGTAGCAAATAATCAAGAGAAATGGGATAACTGGCATTGCTGGATTCTTGTAAAAAGTATCAATATACTTTAAAATATGTGGATTAAAAGCAAATTTAAATAGAATAAAATTTGATTATAAATAAGTCTTTGTTTCTGCTTGTAAACCAATTGTTAAATATTGCTTACAACAGTAATCAATTTAAATAGGTAGTGTTGTGGTCTTAATTTTACTTGCTGAGAAAAAGAGATATGCCAATGATTAGAATATAGTACATAGGCTGGCATCCAAATTTTTTATTATACTTTAATACAACTGATAAATTAGCCTATATTCATATGCATTATACAATTGTTTTATTTGCTAGATTTCTAGCAAGTATATGCAAGTTCTGCTCTCATATTTTCTTATAAGAAGCATTAGGTTAAAAAGAAATGAACAAGACAATGGTAATTATATGATGTATAGGTCTAAAAAAGTAAAGAGAATGAGAACAATAATGGCCCTTTCATCACAGGCTATTATGAAGATTAAATGGTTTAATATATGCATGTACCTAAAGTAATGTTAACAACCATATATGTTTAGTAAATGTTGACTTATTGTCAAAAAATATTTGTCATCTGGAAGTAGGAGACTAGAATTTATGACTTCAGGTATCCATTCAGCCCTGAAATTTTATAATGTTAGTTCTACTAAAATGGTGTTTTTATGTTTGCTAAAAAGTCAAAGTAAGTATCCATGTGTATGAGGAGACATTATATCTTGGCTTTAATTAAATTTATCAGCATACAGATTAAAAGAATAAACATCAGGTAGCAATTTTTCCTTTGGCACTCAATTCTACATTTTAAGATAACTAGGAAAATGAACAGAGAAATGGAAGTCTGTCTTCTAATATGAGCAATTTAAGAAGGGGGGTAACCTGTCTTGGATGATGTTTGTGTGTTTTATTAGAGATACAGTCTTGTGTTCATGTGAACTGATAGAAATAAAGTTAGTCCACATTAAAATGTTCATGTTGAGGTTATATATACTTAGAATCCAGCCACATATGCCAAAAATTAATGAAACCTGCAGCGTAATTTTTCTACCTTGTGGAACTACCTGATAAAGTAATGTCTGATGATAAATTGGGTTTATGGTGAGATGCTAGATTCAAGCTATAGTAGTAAATCTTCTAAACTAACTTCTCTTAGCCTGCAATCCAGACTCAATGTAGTGTTCACCAACTGTCCCTTGAATCAAACCCAATTTGACATACTACTATCTCCCTGGAAAGTTTTCTTTTATATGAGGTCACAAAGAGTTCACAATAATACTGAGAAAAGAAATATTTTGAGTAAGATAACTGAAATTCGCTTTCAAATGCATTTACCTTACTTCAGTATATATCCATTTATACCTTTAAGTTACATTACTTGAGGCTTCATGTATTTTTTTTCTCTGCTTGCAATGCAGATATATATTCTCAGACCAAGTAAGATTTATTGCTAAAGAGCTTTTCAGTGAGGTACACTTGTTTTTCCCTTAGGATTTCTCCTCAATATTAATGTCCATTAGTTGCTAAATATAAGGTATTTCATAAAGTGCCTGACTTCAGAAGATTCAAATTAAAAAAATAAATAAATAAAAAAGCTTTGAAGTTAAAACTATGCAGAGCTATTGCCCACAATGAATAACATTTCTACAACCTGTTATGAGAAATCCTTGAGTTTGCTTGTCGCCAATTAACTTGCTGCTATATCCTATATGTTACTTCAATCCATTTCTACTAATAAGCAACACTGAGCCCTGATTGTGGCTTCCTTTAAGGTGGCTGCTCAAAATTCACATTTCTGCCAAGTTCAGATTATATAAATTGAAGTCAAGAGTCAGTAATTATCTAGATGAACATTTAAGTCAACATGCATATATTTCTGTCTTAATAGCCAGAATACTTAGAAACTAATTATGAACCAATGAAAGTTATCAGTTTATGTATATACCTTGTATTATCAACTTTAACTCCTTAGGTTGATTACCTCTGTTCTGTTTTATTCTAAAATACATTATTTTCTTTGTTTCCAATTTATATGCAATTTAGATGTTTCCAAAGTAGACAATATATAATAAATTTTAAATAATAAAGGTCTCTAATGACCAATTAAGGGGAGTACGGCCTATCTGAATAATATATAGTTACATTATGGTAAGTAGGTAAAAATTATAGATATAAATATTAAAAATATATAGTCAGAATCATTTAAGTTTTCTAAATTCATATTAATAGGTAATTGGTTTTTATCAACTTTCTTTACACTCAGATGATAGAACACATGACATTTTTGTTTTAAATCCAGCAATCAAGGAAACATGGTAACATCTATAAAATGAATACTTCACTAGAGACTACATATATATCAACTATGGCAATTACATGAAATAAGAAGAAAGATTAATGCTAAAGTTTATTTTAGAAGCTAATAAAGTGCCCTACAATTCCATAAAAGACAACAACAGAGACAAAACAAGAAAGAATTAAGTGAAACTTCTAATTCCAATACAGTGAAGTGAAATAAAATTATCTTGTAGTTTTGGAAGCACTATGATTAGACAGTGTTCCTGTCTAAAGTAAAAGACTTTTGTTTCAAATCAACTGATTTTCCCTTCAATATATATATTTTCCTTATGGTAGACATCAACTATGGGGAAGCCACTTCTCTCACAGAAATTGCACATATATAGAGATTTTAAAAAGGCAGAAAATGCAAAGTTTCTTAAGAGAAGTGCAAAGTGCAAACCAGCTACTACTGGTCTGAAGGAGTGAAAATAGAGATCAATTAAGAAGATCAGTGGGGCGCCTGGGCGGCTCAGTCAGTTGGGCATCCGACTTCGGCTCAGGTCATGATCTCACAGTCCGTGGGTTCGAGCCCCGCGTCAGGCTCTGTGCTGACAGCGCAGAGGCTGGAGCCTGCTTCAGATTCTGTGTCTCCCTCCCTCTCTGCCCCTCCCCTGCTCATGCTCTGCCTCTCTCTGTCTCAAAAATAAATAAAAACATTAAAAAAAATTAAAAAAAAAAAGAGAAGATCAGTAAAAAGGAAAAGACATTCAGGACTTCCAAATTATAAGTAAGTTAAATGCTGTGGTGAGATCTTTCTTTTTCTTTCTTTTCTTTTTTCTTTTCTTTTCTTTTCTTTTCTTTCTTTCTTTCTTTCTTTCTTTCTTTCTTTCTTTCTTTTTTAATGTTCTTAACTGTTTTGATTTATTTTGAGAGAGAGAGACAGCACGATTGGGGTTCAGGGGGAGGTGGGACAGAGAGTGGAGACAGAGAATACAAAGCAGGTTTCAGGCTCCAAGCTGTCAGCACAGAGCCCAATGTGAGGCTCGAATTCACGGACTAGGGGATCATGACCTGAGCCGAAGTCAGTCGCTTAACTGACTGAGTCACCCAGGTGCCCCGCTTTTTTTTAATTTTTGAGAGTGTACAAATGGAGGAGGAGCAGAAAAGAGAGGCAGAGGATCCTGTGGGGCTTAAACTCAAGAACCATGAGACCATGACCTGGGCCAAGTGGGATGCTCAACCGATTGAGCCACCCAGGTGCCCCAAGAAGGTATTTCTTGTGAAGAAAAGAAACAAAAGGGAGAGCAAACAAAATGGAGAGCAAAAAAGCAAGAGAGCAAAACAAAACAAAACAAAAACAAACAAACAAAAAAACAGAAACCAAGAAATTGTTATGGTTGGATAAGAGAATAATTATGGAGAAGCAGTATTAGCCAAGCCCACAAAGATAAATTATAGTCAAATAACTGAAGGCCTTGTTTATTGAGAGGAGTTAGATAATCTGAGTTGTGATTATTTATTTTAAAGAACTTGAGCAGAAGAGGAACATTACTAGTGTTACTTTTTTAAGCAGGTACAGAGAGAAGCTAGAAACAAGGAAGCTAGGGAGATGTCTGCAGTGGAAGCAATGAAGTAAATGCAAGCCTAAACTATCATTGTGGCAATAGAAATGGAAAGAAGAAGGTGTGCCTGGGTGGTTCAGTTAAGCGTCCAACTCTTAATTTCAGCTCAGATCATGATCTCGCGGTTCGTGAGTTTGAGCATTGCATCAGGCTCCATGTTTGGTTTGTGGTGCCTGCTTGGGATTCTCAGTCTCTCTCTCTCTCTCTCTTTCTCTCTCTCTCTCTCTCTCTCTCTCTCTCTCTGCCCCTCCCTACTCACTCTCTCCTTCAAAATAAATAAATAAATAAAACTTAAAAAAATGGAAAGAGGGCAAAGTGTATGAAAAATATGAAGAAGATCTATATATATACTGGACTGAGTAACCAATTAGAAATGAAGTAAGAGACACAGATTGAAGTATATTTAGAATTTGATTTGTGTGACTGAGTAAACAATTGTACCATTAAGATAATACTGGTCTAGGGCTGGCTTGAGAGTAGTGGTTGAATGGCTGGAACCCAATTTGGGAAGCACTAACACAACACTGAAAACATGATGCCTAAAGATGAGTATAGGTACCAGAAGGACAGGCATGAAGTCAAGACAAGATGAGAAGTGAAGAAGTGAACAACTGAGGTCTACTTTCTAGAATTTTAGTGCTGAAGAATACAAGAACAAAGAGAATATACTTTCAATAGGCAACAGCACTTCTTTCTTATTTTGATTTAGGAGCAGGTAAGTGAAAGCGTGTTTATTCAGTAGTGAAAACAGCCAAATAGATATTGTGATATCAAGGTTTCAATAAAGATTATCAGGAACACAATAACCAGAGATTGAGATATCCAAATTCAAGCCAACAAGATAAGCTTTTAGAAAATGAAAAGCCCTTTTCTCCACAACTTCACCAATACGTGTTACTTATCTTGATTCTAGTCATTCTGACAGGTATAAGGTGATATCTCATTGTGGTTTTTATTTGCACTCCTCTGAATATTAATGATGTTAACCATCTTTTCATATGTCTGTTCCTCATGTGTGTGTTCTTTGGAAATATGTCTACTTGGGTCCTCCGCCCATTTTTAAATCAGATTTATTTTTCAGGTGTTGAGTTGTAGAAGTTTTTATACATTTTGGATATTAACTCCTTACTGGATATATCATTTGTAAATACATTTTACAATTCATAGAGTTGCCTTTTCATTTTGTTGATGGTTTCCTTTGCTGTGCAAAAAC
Organism: Panthera uncia; assembly: GCF_023721935.1. NCBI lineage: Eukaryota > Metazoa > Chordata > Mammalia > Carnivora > Felidae > Panthera > Panthera uncia. The sequence goes on from NC_064807.1 coordinate 34,869,052, forward strand.
TTTTTATTTTGATAGAGTACCAATAGTTTGTTTTTGCTTTTGTTTCCCTTGCCTTAGGAGACATACCTGGAAAACAGTATGAAGGATCCTCAAAAAATTAAAAATAAAAATACCAGGGGCACCTGGGTGGCTCAGTTGGTTAAGCATCCAACTTCGTCTCAGGTCACCCTTTTGCAGTTCATGAGTTCAAGCCCTGCATCAGGCTCTCTGTTGTCAGCATGGAGTCCTTTTCAGATCCTCTGCTGTCCTCCTCTCTTTCACCCCTCCCCTGCTTGTGCTCTATCTCGGTCTCAAAAATAAATAAATACTTGGAAAGAAAAGAAATACCATATGATTCAATAACTCCTCTACTGGTATTTACCCAAAGAAAACACAAACACTAATTTGAAAAGATATATGCACCCCTATGTATATTGCAGCATTATTTACAATAGCCAAGATATGGAAGCAGCCCATGTGTACACCAATAGATGAATGGATAAAGAAGATATTATACACATGTGTGTGTGTGTGCGTGCGTGCACACACACACACACACACACACACACACACACACACACAATGGAATACTAGCTGGCCATAAAAAAAGATGAGATCTTGTCATCTGTGATGACATGGATGGACCCAGAGCGTATTATGCTGAGTGAAATACTTTAGAGAAAGACATCATTAATTTCCCCTATATGTTAAATATAAAATACAAAGCAATGAATAAACTACATCATCTTTAATATCCTGAGGGGTAAGAGTTGCAGGAGGAGATGGAGGTTTGAAGAAAGTGAAAAGGGTCTGGAATTACTGTTCTATGTAATGTTCAAGGGAGCCAGGAAGAGAAGAATGTGAGAACTATTGAGCAGTAGTGCTGGTTTGGCTGAACTTTATATTAAAACAATTCCTTTGCTGTGACAACCATTTCAGACCTAAAAGATGAAATATTTTGAAATTGTCTTCTTTTAGTGGGACTCGGTATACTTCCCAAAGACTTCAAGAAAATCAAATAGGGTAGTAAAAATCCTACACTATAGATTAGAAAAAATAAAATCATAAAAGTGTTCTTTTCAAACTGAAGAGCAAGACATCATTAAATAAAATATGACCTAAGTGTGTAAGTGACATTGTTGAAATTTTGTGTACATGGCAGGAAGCCACTGAACTTGATGTTTGATTTACTTGCAAACAAATCTACTGCCCTAATCACCCTTAAACCTCAAGAGATTTTTGCTTATCAAGGAGACAAGTTGTTTCAATATTATGTGTGTTTAAAAGGAAAGTGTGAATCCATAAAGAGAGAGATTACTCTGAAAAGAACTGCAAAAAACCATGGGGCCTAATGTTTATGCCATAAGATACTGGCCACAATTATATACTTCAAGTTATATAGAATATGGGGAGAAACCCATAAATGCACAAAAAGATATATATTTACAAAACTCTTCATGTAATGGCAAAGAATGTTAAATAAGATGATTTGTACAAGTGTTCTCTTGTAAATCTAAGCACTTCAGAAAAATAATAATAATCTGCCTAAGAAGGTGTTGAGAATTAGTGTTTCAGAGATAAAACTCTTAACAAATTTTATTCCATGCATGCTGGAAGGGCTGTAGTGAAAGCAGCTTGTAAGAATAAGAGTTCCATTTCCAGATTTCCTGATGCCTAACAAGGACATCTTGACCAGCAGATAAAAAGAGAATGTCCACCTGAGTTAGCGCCTAGGTTAACTGATTTAACTGTCTCTTGCATAAGCACATGGTATGTAGAGAAATAACTGCCATGAAATTAATGAGTAAACTCTAAGGCCAACAACATTCTCTGTCAGATCTGTGCTCCCATCAACCTGAGTTGAAGGTAGCTTTAGGCACTCACATGCTACTATTAATCCTCTCAGTGTTTCATATACCTCAACTTTTCTCTGATCATTCTGGCTACTGAGGGGTTGGGGGAAACGTGTAAAATTTTGCCAGTATTTGGGGTGCCTGGGTGGCGCAGTCGGTTAAGCGTCCGACTTCAGCCAGGTCACGATCTCGCGGTCCGTGAGTTCGAGCCCCGCGTCAGGCTCTGGGCTGATGGCTCGGAGCCTGGAGCCTGTTTCTGATTCTGTGTCTCCCTCTCTCTCTGCCCCTCCCCCGTTCATGCTCTGTCTCTCTCTGTCCCAAAAATAAATAAAAAATGTTGAAAAAAAAATAAAAAAAAAAATTTTTGCCAGTATTTTCTGAAATCTAATTCTTCTTTATGCCAAGTTATCTTCCACCATTCCTTCTCTCATTTTTCAGCCTTCCTCATTTTATACTTTGGAGCACTGAAAAGCAGCGGTAGACCAAATCACACTATGTATAAATAAATATTTAGTTGTTTATATCTCTCAAGGACAAAAAGGAATACAGAAAAGTAAAGCCAGGACTGCATGACAAGGAATCAGTAGGAACTCCTTAAAGTGAGATGTGACCAGAGTTATTGGCCTAAACTCTGGAATTTGCTTCATGGGAAAAGTCTGAAGTTGATGCTCCCGAATAATCCTTTTGTGTTCTACTACTTCAAGTAAAATAGTATAGATGACATTCTGGGTTATATATAAGATGATGGATGGAGAGCCTAGGTGGCTTAGTCAGTTAAGCATCCAACACTTGATCTTGGCTCAAGTCATGATCTCACAATTCGGGACTTCGAGCCCTGTGTTGGGCTCTGAGCTGACAACACGGGGTCTGCTTGGAATTCTCTCTCTCTGCCCTTTCCTATAAATAAATAGATAGATAGATAGATAGATAGATAGATAGATAGATATTTTTAAAAATTAAAAAAAAAGATGGAAAGGCTAGTCGGGCTCTTTATAATAACAGAAACTTAAGGTCAAGCACAAGTTGTGTTAGAATGGTGAGAACACTCACATTGTATAACATTTTCAAAGACTGGCACACACAGTCCTCATGATAGCTTATGAGAAAATAAGAACGTTTTATAGATTTGTGTGTGTGTGTGTGTGTATATGTGTGTGCGTGTGTGTTTCATGTACGCCTGGATCATATATATTTAATGTCTATATTGTTGTATATCTATCTATATCTACTTCTTAATTTTTTTCGCACAGATGAGGAAACAGAGACCCAAATATTTTAATTCAATTAGGGATTATACATATCAGAGATCAGAGCTGGGGCTACAAATTCAAGTCTTTTTGACTCCTATGACAGCATTAATTCTACATCATTCTAACTTTAACAAAATGCTACGGAAAAATTCCTGACTTAGAGTCCTGCAAACTGTTGGGCCTTGTATGACAATCTATAATTAAAGAGTTAGAGATAGCCTGGATTCCGGGATACTGACCAGACAGTGGACAACACAGAGGCATGTTTCTGTGTATGGAGACAGCTACACCTTTCATTTTCCCCTGCACAGGCAAAACTTATAGGGAACACTGCAATGGTTTTAAGTATTCTTGCCCTGTTCGCTCTTGAGATTATATAAATCAGATTAGCACTAAATATAATATTTTCTAAAGGGTGGTTTATCTGAAACATAGAGAAGACCAATGATAGGAAGGGTAGGATGGCAAGTATTAATGGACACCTTGAACCTACCTCACATTGTGTACAAACTTTACATGTACGGATTGATTTCCTCTTCACAACTATCTACTCATTTTATTATCTTTTTAATGTTTATTTATTTTTGAGAGAGATACAACTATGTAAAAAAATGAAAACTGCTTTCATTCCTTTTCACATATGAGGATATTAGAATTAAGAGAGTTTAATTAACTTTGCCAAAAAGCCAGACTGATAACTGGCAAAGTGAGCAAGAGTCTACATCTGCCCCTCTCCCAATCCTAAGATCTGTTCAAGGTATCACATCACATGCAAGTATCTTGCATGCCCAGGAGAGCCCATTCTCTCCAAGTAAAGTGAAAGGCAATCCCTTAACCGTACCATTGTCTCTCACAAATATTTTATGCTTTCCTAAATTTGGAATCTTTGCTAAATGTTTCATTAACTTAGTAATCTTTTTACTTAATGAAAATACTACTCATTTTATTAAGTTAAAAAAATCAACATGATTTAAAATGACTCATATATGGGGCGCTTGGGTGGCTGGTTCAGTCGGTTAAGTGTCCGACTTCTGCTCAGGTCATGATCTCATAGTTCATCGGTTTGAACCCCACTTCGGGCTCTGTGCTGAAAGCTCAGAGCCTGGAGTCTGCTTCAGATTCTGTGTCTCCCTCTCTTCCTGCCCCTACCCTGCTCGTGCTCTGTCTCTCTGTCTCTCTGTCTCTCTCTCTCTCTCAAAAATAAATAAACATTATTTACTTATTGTCATATTAGCTTGCTGCTAGGAACTATGAGCAATCAGTATTCATGAAGTCATGCTATTTGTCAATAATTCAGAGAAACTTTGAGAATGTGCACCACAATTATTTATAGATTTATTCAAAGCATTCCAAAATTTATAGTCCCTAATCTGTAGTGTATATTTTATAAATCCTTAAGCATGCAAAAAGTAAGAGAGAAGCTCAATTCCAGTTCAAATTAAGCTATTGCCCTTGGAAAGAACTATATTATTAAAGTTTCATCATATATTTTACTGTCACTTTTTTGGCTAATGTATTCTCTTCAGTCCATGTACTGATCAGTTTGTAATCATTACTTAAAATCATTCGATTAGCTTTGTTGACATGCAAATATTTGATTCAAACATTTAAAATGATTTCAGTAAATGTGACAGCTGCCTTACCACTAAGTCTTATTCAATTTTTAGCTGTTATTGTTTTTGGAGCACTTAACAGTCTTTGATAAGATAATAATGGTTATTTATTTAGATCTCCAAAATTTTTAATTACTCTTAATACATTTAATTTACAAAAAAATTTTGAATACTCTGAGAGGTCAAAACCTGTATTCTTGATACATTTAATTCATAAAGTGTTTTGATATTTTATTCAAGAAGTCAGTGCTTTTCATATTTTTAATCTACCACATTTAAAATGTTTTATAAGTATTTAAGTATACTTGTTTTGCTATTTGTGATCAATTTGACTCACTAAAATACCTCAAGCAGCAAAATGTGTATTAATTCAGTAAAAATCAAGTTGAGACTCTTACAAACAAAACACTGTTTTAAGGTGCTCTGGGGCTAAGGAAAAAAATAAATCCCAGTTCTGCTTGATTAATCCCTCAGTTCACTGGAGAATTAGTTTATGGAAGGGCTGTGGTCTGTGATTAACATATGCCACCATTCTATTTTACATGATAAAGTCATTCCATGGCACTTATGTTTTTTGTTTTTTGTTTGTTTGTTTGTTTGTTTGTTTTTTTAATGGTGAAATGGAGTTTAGCAGTATGGATGAAAGCTTTAACCAGACCTCCTGGGCTTGAATTTGGGTTCCTCTACTTCTTACTGCAAGACCTCAAGCATGTCTCCACCACAGTTCAATATGTCTAAACTGGTGATTAAAATAGTATCTAACTATATAGCATTGTTTAAAGGATTAAGTGAATCTGACACATTCAGCACCTAGATCATTGTGTGGCACATAACAGGTGCCGTTAAAGTGTTCCTATACTTGTTATGTTAAAGTATGCAGAAGGTTTTCACTAATATAGTGATTTCTAAAGGATTTCTATGTGTTTTACAATTTGAAAGTATTCCCACTTTGATTACTTATTCTTAGTATCAATGCTTTCTTAGTTCTTATTTTAAGGTTTAAGAATTGTCTTTCTAGAATGTTCTTGTATGCCAACTAGAACTTTCATCTGATCAAAATTACACAAAACTAAACTTGACCCTAGTTATGTGTTGCATACCACAGGAATTTCACAGTATCAGTTCAAGGTATTGTTTCACAGCTAATGCTTAATTATTTCCACTCTGAGAAAAAAAGAAAAACAAAAAATAAAAGCATGCCCAGTAGCAAAATAGGCCTTTGCCCATAAACTTCTGAATTCAAAAATCTCTTATATCTCCTTTTATGTCCTTTCTCATTTACAATTTCTATTTCATCAATAAGATTCGTGTACGAAGTTACAGTTCAAGAGCATTTTCAAAGTCTTTTGAAGAGCCCTTAATAGACTATTATATTCATATAGGATAATACATATAAAAAGCTCTGTAGTCCATACAGCAAGCAGATTTACATGTGAATTCTTCACTAATCAACAACTATTCATCTTTAAACCTTATAATACTTGAGTTTCTTTATATTTAACACTTCAAGTATTATGCTTATAAAATTCTATGCTATCAATTACTAATTACTTGACCTTTTCATACATTAGAATTAGATAAGGGGCAATGCCTATTGCAAAAAAATTACCATGTGAATTTCATTTTTTACTTGCAAAAATATTTACCACAACCAAGAGATATTTAAACACTAAAAGATCATAAAATTTTATAGGTTTAGTAAAAAAGCTCTGTGCAGTGACTATACTTACAAAGCAGGAAAAGAATAGGTCCCCAGAGAAGTAAGAGCAGATATATTCAAAGACATAGGATGGCTTCTAGCATATAACTTTTTCACAGCAGTAAAGGGGTAGTGTTTCAAAAAGGGAAAGCAAAACAGAAACTAGAGAAGAATATTAAAATTTCAATTAACCAATCGAAAAACAAAAAGGTCATCAGTAAACTTAAAAAGAGCAGTTGTCTTAGTGTACCAGGGAAAATCCAAAGGGGGGAAAAGAAGTACAAGTTGGAGGTGAAGAAATAAAGTAAAAATAACCTAATTTAGCAGGAATTTCCCAATGAAGTCTATCTTTGAAATTTCCAAATTTTCAAATGCTACTCTTTCCCTTGTGGTTCACACCTTTCCTGACCCAACTTGCATTGTTTCTACTGGTTTGCCTCAGATTCCCAAGGAAATAAGTCTTCTGGAAGCCAAAGTCAAAGTGATTCAAGAAATTTCAATAGACATGTGTACATAGTTATTTAAACCAAATCCATGACGTAAGGTTTTCCTGAGAAGGCTTATATAACCTCTGTATTTCTGACCAAAGCTTTCTTAAAAATATCTCCTTCTCATTGTCTGCAAATAGTGACAGGTTAACTTATTTTACCTATATGGATGCCTTTTATTTCTTTTTCTTCTCTGACAGCTGTGGCTAGGACTTCCAGTACTATGTTGAATAAAAGTGACAAGAGTGGACATCCTTGCCTTGTTCCTGACCTTAGAGAGAAAGCTCTCAATTTTTCACGCTTAAAGATGTTGCTAACTGTGGGTTTTTCACATATGGTTTTAATTATGTTGAGGTAAGCTCCCTCTAACCTCACTTTTCCAGAGTTTTTATCGTGAATGGATGTTGAATCTTGCCAAATACTTTTTTCTGCATCTATTGAGTTGGTCATATGATTTCTATCCTTTGTGTTTTGTTTTTATTTTTGTTTGGTTGTTTTAAATTTACATCCAAATTAGTTAGCAATAGTGCAGCAATGATTTCAGTAGTAGATTCCTTAATGCCCCTTACCCATTTAGCCCATCCCCCCTCCCACAACCCCTCCAGTAACCCTCAGTTTGTTCTCCATAATTACAAGTCTCTTCTGTTTTGTCCCCCTTCATGTTTTCATATTATTTTTGTTTCCCTTCCTTATGTTTATCTGTTTTGTCTCTTAAAATCCTCATATGAGTGAAGTCATATGATTTTTGTCTTTCTCTGACCGACTAATTTCACTTAGCATAATACCCTCCAGTTCCATCCACGTCTATCCTTTGTTTTGTTGATGTGGTATATGACATTGACGATTTACAAATCAACAATGCAAACTGTCTTTGAATCCCAGGAAGAAATCCCACATGATCGTGGTGAATGATCTTTTTAATGTATTGTTGTATTCAGTTTTCTAATAATTTGTGGATTTTTGCATCTGGGATGCAATATCAGGGATATTGACCTGTAGTTTTCTTTTTTTATAGTCTCTTTCTCTGATTTTGGTATTGGGGTAATGCGATCTCCTAGAATGTATTGGGAAGCTTTCCTTCCTCTTCTATGTTTTGGAACACTTTTAGGAGAAAAGGTATTAACTCTTCTTTAAATGTATGGCAGAACTCATTTGTGAATCCCTCAAAAAATTGTATGCATCCCCACTATGTTTATTACAGTGAGATATGGAAGCAATCTAGACATGGAAGTTATTTAAACCAATCCCATGAGGTAAGCTTTTTTCAGAGAAGGTTTATAGAACTTCTATAGCATTTCTGACCATAGCTTTTTGACCAATCCATCAACAGACGAATGGATAAGGAAAATGTGATACACACACATTGGAATATTACATAGCCAAAACAAGGGATGAGATTGTGCCATTTGAGACAACATGGATGGAATGTGTTGAGACAACATGGAAGGAATTATGCTAAGTGAAACAAGTCAGACTGAAAAAGACAAATACCATTCCACTCATAAATGCAATAAAAATATGAATAAACAAAAACAGCAGAATCAGAACTATAAATATAGAGAACAAACTCATGTTTGCCAGAAAGGAGGGCAGGTGGGGGCTTGGGCAAAATGGGTGAAGAAGAGAAGCAGATACCTGTTATGGGGTGAATAAGTCACAAGTATAAAAAGCACAACATAAGGAATATAGTCAGTGATATTGTAATTAGCAATAGTAGCAGTGCTTGTGGTGAAAATAGCATAATCTATAAACTTGTCAAATCACCAAGTTGTACACCTGAAACTAATGTAACATCGTGTGTCAACTATACTCAAATAATAATTTTAACAATCCTTTTTTAGTTTGGGTAAAGTAAATCTTGTGGTTTCCTCTATCCTCTACTTCACTTATACTAAGTCTTTCTCCTTCTTTTGACTCTTAATTCTATTTATTTAATGTCCTCCCATTGGAAACTTTTTAAATTTTTTTTAATGTTTATTTTTTGAGAGAGACAGAAAGAGAGAGAGCAAGCAGGGGAGGAGCAGAGAGAGAGAGAGAGAGAGAGAGAGAGAGACGGAGACATGGAATCTGAAACAGGTTCCAGGCTCTGAGCTGTCAGCACAGAGCCTGACACGGGGCTCGAACTCCGGAACTGCGAGATCATGACCTGAGCCAAAGTCAGATGCTTAACTAACTGACCCACCCAGATGCCCCCCTTTGGAAATCTTATGCACTCAATTTTCACCTAATGCAAAAACATCTATCTCTGCATTTCTTTTCTTGATCTCTTCTTCAAAAATTGATACTTGCATGTCAAAAGTTCTTTTGGACATTTCACACAGATGCCCCAGCCATGCTTTATATTCAACAATTTAACCCTGCAATTATTTAGTCTTTGACCTCACTGTAGTTCTTCATTCCTCCTGTACTAGGCTAGTGCACACTCTCCACCACCCCCCACCACCACCCTTTCTCTCCCTTCTTTTCTCTCCACTACTATTTAGCACACAAGTTGAATAGATATTTCATGGAGAGCATTCATCTTTTGTTGAGGACCAAAAAGCTTTGTTCACTAATTTGCTCAACTTTGATATGGTGCAAATTCCTCTTCAGCACTCATTTATAAGAAAAAACCTACTACTCTCAACGAATATGATTACTTGAAGTAGATTATAAGGAATATATGACCAATTGTGTTTCTTCTTATATTTGGACTGCTAAGAAATCACAGATCAAGATTTAATGCAGAGTTATAAAAAAACATATTAGAATTTTGTTTCTAATTTTCTGATCCTCTGTTTTGAGTACTCTTATTATGCAGCTTTGTTTATTACAAGCCAACTAAAAAATGTTTGTGCCTCAGGCTCACTAGAACCTTGTGGAAGGAAATCTTGTGGTCTTTGTCTATTACATAAAGATGAAATGCACAGATAGATTGGATTCATTAAATAAACTACTTGAGACTGTGTCTCCATTCATAAAACTTGATAAGGCTAAGCAATTTCAGCAGCAGGAGAAATGGGAACCTATAAAAATATAACAGAAAAATAGAACAAATTAAATGGGTGTAGTTTTAAAGAGCTGTTTTGAAACACCACTTCATAGCTACCATTGTTTAAAAACTTGATAATCATTTTTAAAGCTTCATTTACCAAGTGAATCAAACTCTCTGCGTAAGTGCTGTACCCACCATCCAATCACTGAGCATGATAGCTTTGGTTAGCACTATTAGATGTAGAAGCATCTCAATTCATTTGTATTTTTTAAAGATCAAGGGGAGAAATCTAATTCCAGGGACACATTAAATTCAAATATTCAGACCTTATCTTAAAAAACTATCAGTTTTCTCTCGTTTGTTTTCTTGTTTTTATTAACAACTGGGTATTATGGTGCAGTTATCAAATAGACAGCACTTTTCTCTAGAAAAAGGACATAAATTCAGGCAGAACAGTAGGATGAGCTCAGCCACACCAGATTTGTCCCAGATTTAGAGAAGCATCTCTTTCAGTTTGCCATCTTTTCTTACTACTCTTCTCTTGCAAGTAATGCAATGAAAACAAATTTATGGTCTTTCAATTTTATCCTTCCGTAATTTTCTTCAAACAGCCTGCAGATGATACAGATTGTAACTTATTTCTGTCTCTAGAACTCTCTTTGTTAGGAAGTACATTGCATATATATAGGCTGATCCAAACGTATGAACTGGTAGTAGTCCAAAAACTCATTTTTTTAAATCAGTAGCTAGGAATACGAAACACATTTTCTCTTCAGAATGCCTCTATATGCAGTATATCAGTCTCAGACCAACTTATAAAAGCCAAAGAAGCTTCAATTTATTGAGGATCTACTAAATGTCAATATTCTATACTATATTTATAATATATATATATATATAATATATATCTATAATATATATATATATATATATATATCATAACTCAATGCTATCCTAATCATTTGTTGTTCTTAATTGAGCTAATGCATACTTACATTAAGTACATAAAATGTAAACATCTTAAATTCATAGTTGGATACACTTATATATGTGTATACAGTCATAGAATGGCCACCTGGATCAAGACATTGAACATTTCCATCACTTCAGAAAGTTCCCTTTTGCCTCCTTTCAGTCCACACCCATCCCATTCCATTGAGGTAACCATTATTTGGACTTTTATTACCATATATTAGCTATGCTTGCTCATGAATGTCACATCAATGAGATTATACATCATATAATCTATAGTCTACCAAGTCTAGATTCTTTCTAAAAGATCCTTCAATGTCCCCACATGCTATGAGTAGAGTAGCATTCCAATTTAAGAATATGCCACACTTTATAGATTTTCTTATTGGTTTTATCTATAGCTAAATCTGCAATGAACACTTAATGCTCTAGGAGTACAATTGTAGAATCATATTGTTGGCCTACATTTAATTTTTAGAAACTGCCAAAAAGCTTTCCAAAATGGTTGTGGCAATTTTCATTTACACTGGAAAAATATGAGTGTTCAATTTCTCTATATTCTTGCAAAAAACTTCATATGGTCAGTAAATAGCCATGTAATTGGGTATGTTACTGTGATATCTCTTGGTAGTTTAAATTTGCATTTCTCTGTTGAAGAACTGATGCTAAAAATGGTTTATTTGAATAGTGGCCACTTGAGTAGATCTTCTCTGAAATATATTTGTAGGAGTACTTTATAACATGCAAATGAGTCTTATCTATCCTAATGACTTTTGAGAAAGAAAATATTAAACTCCACTTTAATAATGGTGAAAATGAAGTCCTGAGAGGTAAAACAATTCACTAACATCATACATGTAATAAGGGTAGAGGAGGCATGAGGGTCTTTCTGCCTCACTCAATACCCTGTGTTCTTCAGAGCATCCTACACTATGCAGCACAGATTATAAGATATAACCAGGATACATGGCAAACGCCCCAGGGAAACCGGATCACAGGAACATTTCTCTCTAGGATAATAGGATGAGATATCCTTATTTCTACCAGTCTCCCTTCCTCAACAGTGGAAGTAAGATATCATTAGTAGCTCAGTGAGGCAGGGGCAAGGTATCTGGGAAAAAAGAAAATTAGCATGAGTAAAATGTAATGCATTTTAAAAACTGTGTCCCAAGGAAGACTAGTTACAGACATATTTTTTGCTTTGTACAGTAAAGTAGTGTAATGTTATAAAATGGATGAAATTAAAATGACTTTAGCCTATTAAAGCCTCTATAGATTCCTCTTAGATTTGTGTAATCCAGCATGTCTAAAATTATTTGGCAATAGAATACTTTCCCAAGGAATACCTATGAAGAGTTTGTGAAAATTAGCTTGCCATGGAAATAGCTTCCCTTTTTCCTTTTGATCTTTCTTTCCTGATGCACAATGGAAACCTATGGCATATAAATAAATTCACACACACTAGCATACACAGAGAAACACACAGCATATATTGAAATAAACTAAAACAAAAATCCAGATTCTTGTAAGCACTGACACAAAATACTATCTAAATGGAAAAGGGAAATTAATAGTAACAGAAATACATACCTCAGATACTGGCTCAGAAAAGGTAATCATTTAAAATTCATGCTACGGAGATAGTTACTGGAACGTCCAACTATGTTATGATCTTAGAAACAAAAGAGTAAAAGTGCCACCCCACCCTGCTCCCTCAATGCAAAATATACTGTCACTAATTCAGCCAATGTCCAAATTTCTGAACAACATAAGTTTGGAAATTTCATAGACATTGGGAGGTGGGTTCTCACCCATACCTGGGTCAGTATGCTAGACAGTTGGATTGGGTCCTTACCTATTACCACACATTTTTAACCCAGATAGTTCACTCTGTTACAGTAATCAAACAAAGTGGAATTTATTAGAAACAACTATTACCAACTCCCTATTAATAAAACAATACATTTCAGCTATGAAAAAAGCCACAAGGACAATATGAACTTTACAATTTCTAAATATCTTTTCTAAAAGAAGGCACAGAAGGTTTGCTTGGATTTCTGTTTAGTAATGTTCTTATTCATTACACACTCACACACACATTTATTAATGCATACAGACAACAGTACATAAAAGGGCTTAATATTAACAGAACCATTCAGATGAATACAAAAATTTTTAAGGCCACAGAAATGATTAACATATGTCGGATCAATAAAATCAACCAGATATACGAACTTTACATAAATTGTATGTATATACAATTATATACAATGGTGACAATGGCAACTTTCAACTGAATAACCATTACCTTTGGATATTGTCATCACATGGTATGCTTTTCTTGCTTTTCTACAATATTGACATTCTTTATGATGTCGTAAATTATGTCTGTGACATAATGCTGAGTCAAAAATGGATACAGAACTCTAAGACATTATAATAGATACAATTATGTGTATATGTCATGACAGATTACATGTTTATATATTTTTGAAAATGAAAATAGTTTTTGAGAGCTGGTTTCACGGGTTTTTGTTGCTATAATTTAAAATACATTTATTTGAAAAGTCATTCAGAGAAGTATATATTAGAATTTATGTTGGATAAAAATGTATTAGTAAGCCAGAAGGTAAGCTGAAAATGCATATAAAATAAAAACCAATTTAATAGAGACAAGAAGAATACAAGAAGAGATGACAAATATTGAAAACATAGAACACATAAGAATTGAATTAATAACCAAGGGTAAGTTGCCTGTTGTAACCCATCTTGTTTACACCTCTTTACAAAAGGTAGAAATATAAAATTAAAGAAAACTTTCCACAACTTCACAAAAGCATTCAGATTGAATTCACAATGACCTCAATAAAATTACCAAGGAAATAGTCTTAAATTTCAAGGAAAAGGAGAAGTTTTTTCTATGTCTCTAAAAGAAAAAAGCAAAAATCTTTCAAAGAAGGCAAGGCATGATTGTTTCAGGGTTCTCTACTGTGACAGTCAACATCAGAAGGTAATATAGAGGGATAACTTCAGAGTCTTACAAAAAAAAGAGGTGTTATTCAAGAACTTTGCTTTACCCAAGCAAGTTTTCATTCATATGTGAAGATGAGAGACAGTTTCAGACTTGTGAACGTTCATAAAATTTACCACAATTTTATTCTGCAGAGGCTGAGAAAAATAACATAATAAATGAGAGCACTTCTCAGCACAGATGTTGATTACTATAAAACCTTGGTCAATAACTATATACTAAAAAAAAAAAAAAAAAAAGGTACGCATTTATTAACTGAATTAGATGTGCAGCTATAAATGTATTAAAATTTTGGTATTAGAAATTAAAAACATTTCTGATTATTATAACATGCTGTGAGGAGAGAAAAGCATAAAGATGTGTCTCCCTTACATCAAAAGGTGAAGAAAGGAAAGAAAAATTATAATAGGTATGTATAATATTCCTTGTGAGCTAGTTATGATTCTCAACCCATATTTAATAAAATCAAAGATTAAACTTATTAGTTGACTAAATATTAAAAATGTAACAAACACACCAATAAATTAATGGTACCATTTAACCCAGAATTAAAAGGATAATTCAATGTAACAATCTTAGTATATCAGTAGGCTAAAACATTTAACAAAATCATTCAAAATTTAATCAAAAGTAAAAATTTAACATATCTCCCAATAAAATACTTTCAAAGACTATAAGAATTCCGTTTAGAAAAAGTCACATAACCCAAAACCAACATTACAATAATGGCAAAATGATGGCGATAACCCTTTTCAATTCAGTAACAAAGAAGATTATCTTCTGCTATCAATATTGTTCAATATTAAAGAGGCTTCTGATAATTCAAGAGGAAGGATGAATAGGAATATTTGTTATAAAGATAAATACTTGGGGCACCTGGGTGGCTCAGCTGGTTAAGCGTCTGACTTTGGCTGTGGTCAGTATCTCACAGTTTGTGGGATCAAGCTCTGTGTCAGGCTCTGTGCTGACAGCTCAGAGCCTGGAGCCTGCTTCAGATTCTGTGTCTCCCTGTCTCTCTCTGCCCCTCCCCTGCTCACATTCTGTCTCTCTCTGTCTCTCAAAAATGAATAAAGGTTAAAAAAAGTATAGAGATAAATATTATTATTTATATATAACAATGCATGTATTGGAAGGATCAGCTAAATTCTCACTACTAATAATAAAGGAAGTCAATAATGATTTCTGATGAATGGTACACAATCCAACACTTACGTACTTCAGCAAAGACCATTAGGAAAACACAAATGATAACAGACACTATCACAAAAATTAATTTACATGATGGCAAATCTTAGCTACTCCTCACGTTAGCAGCAACAACATTCTTCTGAATAACCATAAATAAATAAATAAATAAATAAATAAATACATAAATAAATAGATAGATAGATAGATAGATAAAGCTGTTGATAAAACTTTATTGAGTTGCAGAAAATGATGCAAATAAATGGAAATATATATGATGGACCTGGATCTCTCAATTAATAGTGTAAAAAGATAGGAAATATATAAGCTGAACACAATTCCGAATACTACAAGCCATAGAGAGCCTAAATACTATAAATTAATTCCTATATAATTCCAAATAGTAAACACTTTATGAATGTAATAAGTACATAGGCTTAGAAGAATTCCAAATACAATCAAAATATAGTTTTTAGGACTATGATTGCTGATTGAAAAACACACTGGAAAAAATAAATGAGTGAAACTTGAAATAGTAATTATTGTGCTATTGTTGCTGCTACTACTACTAATACTGTGATGCCTCTTATCTATGATTTGTTCAGTGTTGGACCTTTTCCTTACTGTTTTTGTCATAATAATCCAAAAATCTGATGAGGAAGGTACTATTACTACAACAGCCTTTTTTTGTTAATTATATGAGAAAACTGATGGTTGGGAAGCTTAATATGTTTCCTGATATTATAGACGGAAAATAATAGACTCAAGATTTGAATGTATGCAGGGAGACATCATGGCTACTGCTTAATTATTTGAAAATGAATAATAAATCCCTTAAGTAAACAACATTTATGAAAATGTGGCCCTGGCTCTAAAGCACAAAATCAAATACGTAAAACAGAATTCAGATCAGGCATTGGAAAACCACATAAAAATTTAAAAATGGTAATGTGAGGTTTTCAAAAGAAAGGCAGAATTATTCATGGTTTTGTGGCACCCTGATAGCAATTCGTGGAAGGGGAGAAATGAGAGACACAACTCACTCAATGATTTAAAATAATTGTCAACATTAAACATCAAAAATTATCACTCAGCAGGGTATGACTAATGTAGATGTTGAGTGTCCTACAGATGCACTTACTCTAGGAACTATGATAACAAGTACTATGTAGAGAGTACTACAGTTCCCAGAGACCCCATGGTTTGTGGCACCAGCCATATATAATATAAATATAATAATGAATATAATAAGTACCTCACCATGGGGAGGTTCACTTTCCACCTATCCACTTCAGCTAGTGACCAGACATTACCCATCTGTCCACACTCAGAATGCACAGCCAATTGCTCTGATGTCTGCCATGCCCTCACACCATGAGGCAGGTCAAATAAAGATCCGTTCCATTGTGTAATGCTAATGCTAATGATGTATGGTGGGGGAAAAGAGCACACAACTTCAAAACACAGAGTTAGCTGGCTAACCTGGCTCTACTCTCAGTAGTTGTGGGATGTTAGACTCAGCATCTGCAAAAAGGCAATAACATTGCCAAGTTTACTGTGTTATTTAAAGAATTAAAAATAATTTGCTTGTAAAACACCTGCATTATTCCCGGACCAGCATTAAATAAGTTATTTTTTAATGATTTTATCATTAATATGATGATGGACAAACTCGATACAAAGCACAAAAAAAATCAAGAAAGCATTTTTAGTTATATTGCCAGAGAGTGTCAACATACAGAAGAGATGACCAGCAAGACATGGGGAGAGGCAAGCTCTGACAAGGGACCTTAAGCCTGTTTCCCCTTCTTTTACAGCATAAGCAAATAATATTCCTACCCAGAAATACTCTTGGGTGTCCTGTCTTTCAGTGACTCTGTGCCCTAAAATACTCACCCCCACTGTCTTCTTATGGGAAGCATCCAAGAGCAGCGCTCACTGGCAGTCTCCTTTCATGAGCCACCTTTACCTGCCCTTAGGAAACTGCTTTTCTCCACGAGAGTCTACCTATACTCTGCATCCTCCCCATATTTCAAATACTCCAAATGAATACAGATTCTAATAAGATCCAAACCATTTCATTTAAAACATGGGAAAATGCACACACACTTATTCCCTATACAGAAAAGAAAAAGAAAAATAGTAAAATATCAATGTGTTTATACATGTGTGTAGAGGTAAAAGAGTGATAGTTATGATTATAAATGATCACCAATTATATCAATATAGGAATGTAAGACAAAGATCTAAAATGGATAATATTACATACAGGCAAACAACAAACAAAGTTGCTAAAACAAATAGAGAAGAAAAGGAGGAGAAGGAGAAAGGGGACAAGAAAAGAAATATAGAAGGAAAATCATATAGGAAATGTTTTTCCAGAGCAATGAAATGCAAGTTAAAATAAAATCTAATTTTTTTGGCAATCATTAAAGTAAAAAAAAAAAAAACACAAAATAAGCCATGCTGAAAAGATATTAAAATTGAATTAGCTATTCAGGGATGCTATATACACATAATCTGCACAATGCTTTAGAAGACATTTAATATAGGTAATATGTAAGAAAAACCACAAAATGACCTTGTCCTTTGACAAAAGAAAATTCATTTTAAGACCTTATTTTAGGGTAGTAAACTTCAATTTAAGGAAAAGATGACATATTTGAAAATGTTCTTTGCATCAGTTTCTTAATGTCAAAATTTGGATGGAAGCTAAAAATTCAACATTAGGGAATGATGGCATAATAAATTACTGTAAATTGCTTTGCAATTGAATTTTGATGCAGAACTTAAAGTATACTTATGAGGACAGAAAAAAAACTTACTGGATGCTAAAAAAAAGCACACTACAAAATGCCAGGTGAAGTACAACTGTAGCTCTGATAATTAAGGTGTGTGTGTGGAAGAAAGTAGGCCAAACATATTGTACAGTAACCTATAATTGTGTTAGGCTAATGGATTCTTGGCTGCCATAATTTATACAACAGTGTTTGATATTATTATATTTGCTTTTCAGTAACTATATTTTATAAAAAATATGGATTATGACATAGTTTTGATTACATATGATCAAAAGAGTAATTCCAGTTTGTTATATGGAGTTTCTGTTCCAATAAGTTGACAGACAAAACTAATGCACAGCACACAGAAATACTGGATAAAGATAAATAACAACTTTAAAACATATACACCTAAATGAAAGATAAAAGACATCCCAAGTACCAGAAACAAAGGAACTGAAAGTAAGAACAATTAATGAGTAAGCTGATGCTATAGAGTGGATGAAAAGGAGGGACTAGGACCAGTGACCTACTGCAAATTTGAGATATAGTACGTCCATAGGACAGGAGAAAATGTATTAGGCCTACATAATCTATAAGTTGAAATATCTCCCTACTTAAGAGGTACCCTGATTAAAGTGAACTAGGAGCCAGTAAGACCATAAGCAAACACACAAACTTTTCTACCTGGCCTCTAGGTACAAAAAAGAAAGCCTCAGAATGGAAATTAGTCACTACTTGTTTTCAACAATGTTTTTCTGATATGGAAATCAACATGTTAAGGACCTAACATAAAGCTTAATCTTGAGCCAGAAATTCTCTTATGATATCTGGTAGAAGCAAACACACATCCACCACAGAGGGATTATTATACAACAGATCACCTAAGATTTATAAATAGAAACAAAAACAAGTCCTCTTAGAAATAAGGTTTTATTTAAAATAAGATAAAAGTCTGTCTTAAATGAGTATCAGCAAATAAAATAAAAAAAGAATGTGCAAACCTAAGATAATAATACAGTAATGTAAAAAGGCCCACAAAACAAGTCAACAAATAAAACCATATGATAAGAAATTTTCATTAGGAAAAATACAATAACTAAAATAAAATTCATTATATTTGAGGAGAGATTACATGGATTGACAGATATATCTAAATCACGTAAAATATAAGTAGAAAGGTTAAATGTCACCAAGGAAGAGACAGTCCAAGATTTATCTAATATTTGCTACAGTCAGAGAGACTAGAAGACACAAGAAAAAGCACTATTCAAAGAAACAATGGCTAAGAATTTGCAGGGGTGACGAAAGACATGAATTTTCAAATTAAGCATTCAGAGTAAACCCCGTGGGAAGGACTACACCCTGACACCTTCTGTTGAAAATGCAAAATACCAAAGGCAGATATCAAAACTTAACCAGAGAGAAAAAACTTGTTAAAACAAAGTGAGTATATGTATGTATACATGCATACATAAATGATGTGTCATAACCAAACATGGTTTATTCCAGGAATACAAAAATTGCTCAATATTTTCCTTTGTATACATTTAATTCCTCAAAATAGTAGATTAAAGAAGAAAAACCATATGCTGTTACTAGTAAATACATAAAACTCATTTGACAAAAGTTAATATCTCTTTATGGAATGGATATAGAAAAGAAGTCCCCTAACCTAGTAAAGATGACTAAAAACGTATAGTAATAGGAAAGTAATGGTAAGATTGAAAATAATTCCTTTAAAAATAGAAAAATGAGAAGGAGGTACACTATCCATGCTTTTACCCAGCAATGTCCTCAATTTCAAAGCAGGCAAAACAGACATAACAATTAAAAGAAAGAAATAACCCACAGATAATGTGGTTGTCCACACAGAAAATGGAAATGATTCTGAAGCAATTAGGAATGTTCAGCAAATAGGAATATTCAGCAAGTTTCTTCCCTACACACAACCAACAGAATACTGGGAAATGTTTCAAAAGGTAGCATTCACAAAAGGAACAAAACTATAAGGTCCAGGGTAAGAAATTTAACAAAATAGTTGAAGAAATTTGCAAAACATGATATAAGGACAAAAGAAGATGTGCATAAATAAAGTAAATCATTTTTCTTGGAAGGAGACAATTAAAGATAGCAAAGCATTAAACTATGGGTACAGTGCCCTTCCAAATGAAATCTCAATGGGATTTTTTATAAAAATTTTTATTTTTTATACTTACACTATACTGAGCTTATACTAAAGCTCAGGAAACAGCAAAGCGTCAAGGTAGTAATATAAAAATACAAAAGGGAGAACTCACCTGTGGGCTATCAAAATCCGTTACATAGTACTATATAGGAAATTGATTTCAATATCAAGTTAAAATCATTCCTTTTCTTCAAATATGTACAATTTGTGTAAAATATAAATGTATAAAATTGTTTCAATACACAAAGTAATGACAGTATGAAAATTTGCCAGAAGATGATGTGTATCATCTTCCTGATAGTGGTCCCTTCTGGGGAGAAAGAGAAGAGAAAATTAATGAAGTAGCATACGGTCTTTGCTGTGGAGGCTGCCCTGTGCATTGCAGGATATTCAGCAGCATCCCTGGCTTTACACATTAGATGAGAGTTGCACCCCTCCTGTCAGTCCTGACAATTAAAACTGTCTCCAAAAGTTGTCAAAAGTTCTTCAGGGGCAAAATTGCTTCCAAATGAGAACCACTGTAGCCAAGTGAGTCTTTGCTATTAGTTTTCAAAATGAAAGGGGAGGAGAAGGGAACAAAAGAAAGATCTGGACTAAAATTGCAAAATGGCAACATCTTATTGAATTTGAGGGGATGGGGGATACGAGTGCCAGTCACATTCTTTTTGTGTCTTTTTATATATTTGAATTTTCAAAATTTTAAAGCATCACTGGATAGTGTAGCACTATAGTCTAATTGTTAATAATGCTGGCTGTACTTTAGAACTAGCTTGTTTTGTAATCTAACTTAGACTTCAGTATTTATATGATTTTGTACCCGCTTCCTATTTTCTCCAATCTGGTAGTTGTGAAAAATAAATTAAATAACCATATGAAAGTCTTAGCACAGTGCCTAGAACATAGCGAATGTTCAAAACAAAGTTCTCCTGCATTTTAAATTAATATTATTTTGCTTATAAAGTCCTTATGGAAGCATTCATGATATATGGGTAAAAAAAATCATTGTTATAGTCATAGTCATAATGATAAGATATTTTATTTTTCCAACTGAAGACATGTCTAAAAATATTTTGTGTGGTCAATTTCACTTTACAATTAAAACTGGAAAGTAATTATTTAATTGAAAAAACATGAAAAAATAGCAATCAAAATACCAGCAGACATTAAATACTGAAGAATCCACAAGGCCAGATAGGTCCAAAGAATAACCTCTATTGTCACTCTTTTAGTTTGTGTCTCACGTCAAAAAAGACACACCTCACAACAAAACTTTATATAGTTTATAAGATATCACAAAATGTAAAAATTCTTGCTCTGTTCTCATAAGTGCAAAACATTATATATAAATTTTAAATTATAGGATTCTTAGATTCTTAAGCTAACTTTAACAAGAATAGATGAAGTCATTGTTTTTCTCAAGTTCTTATTTAGAGGGTGTTAGAAGAAGTTTAGAAAAATGAAAAGTGTGAAAATTATGTTTGGTTTTAGCACTTCATACACAATGAACCTGTTTTCCAACACTTCTCAAGTTACTAATACTGCAAAATATTTATTTTGCAAAGTCCAGAATGGCATCTTGAGATTAAATGTTTGTGCTATTCAATTTTTGTTAAGATTCACATTACAGAAAGTAGTAACTCAGTTTTCAATAATTTAAACTGCAGTCCACAAGTCTTGAACTTCTTTAACATAAGATGTCAAGTAAAACCAATGTTTAAGCAGGATAGAGTACTGGGGGTTGGCATAGATGCATGGCAATGTCAGTGGAATATCTGTAACCACAAAGAGGCTACTTTCGCTTTGACAGGCTGGGCTGGAGCTGCTGGACATCTTCACATTATCCGGGCTAACTGCTACTGTAGTAACGATATCCAATGTTGGAGAGAAAACAAAATGTTCAGACCATTTTTTCCCCTTTTACCTTTGTGCCTTAAGATTTCTCTTAAGAGTTCTCTTAAACGCAAAGAAATCATTTATGACATCCTAGGAAATTCAAATTGAATGATATCTGACACATCAAACCTAAATATTTTTTTAATATTAAGAAAGCAATCATAATTATAATAAAAATTCTATTTAAAATTATTTCCAAAAGAGGCACATAAAGAAACAAATTAAAAACATGTTTCATATCATTTTTAAATAATTGAATGTGAGTAAAGGAAGAGATTATATTACAAATAAACTGAGTGCTTAATATTTTAAAACATTAAGATTATTTCAAGGGTATGGTCACATGAAACTTAAATTGTTATAGCCATAGAGCAATACTCCAAATTCATTCAAGCACTTCAAATTGGCCTGCATGAAAATTTGCCATCATTTGTCATGTGACACATGTGGCCAAATTACATTCAATCCTTCTTGTTATACTATTGGCTTTTTAAAAAAGAAAACTTTGAAGAAAACAGAACACAGAAAGGCTAGCATAGACAATAAACAATGATTTAGAAAAACAAAATCCAACTTAAAATTGAGAACATTTCTCTCAGAATCACATACCAGAGAGTATACATAGTAACTCCTATAGAGAATTGTTAGCTTAGTTGTGTTTGTGTAACTTCTAGCTATTAGCAA
Source organism: Panthera uncia (assembly GCF_023721935.1). Taxonomy (NCBI): domain Eukaryota; kingdom Metazoa; phylum Chordata; class Mammalia; order Carnivora; family Felidae; genus Panthera; species Panthera uncia. The sequence goes on from NC_064807.1 coordinate 34,891,641, forward strand.
TCTCACTTTTATCTAGAGATGTCTTGGTGTTATTAATTCACAGTAATATACTTTTTATTTATTTTTTTTTTAATTTTTTTTTCAACGTTTTTATTTATTTTTGGGACAGAGAGAGACAGAGCATGAACGGGGGAGGGGCAGAGAGAGAGGGAGACACAGAATCGGAAACAGGCTCCAGGCTCCGAGCCATCAGCCCAGAGCCTGACGCGGGGCTCGAACTCACGGACCGCGAGATCGTGACCTGGCTGAAGTCGGACGCTTAACCGACTGCGCCACCCAGGCGCCCCAGTAATATACTTTTTAAATGTTACACTGTTTATATTTGAGAGAGAGAGAGAGAGCGCGCGAGTGGGGGAGGACAGAGAGAGAGGGAGACCCAGAACTCGAAACGGGCTCCAGGCTCTGAGCCCATGTGGGCTCGAATCCATCAACCGAAAGATCATGACCTGAGCTGAAGTGGACACTTTACCAACTTAGCCACCCAGGTGCCCCCACAGTAATATACTTAGAAGACATGATCTAACAATAGCATTTTGCTAATATAGAAATTGATGAATAAGATAAAGCTTGTGTATTCACATATATATGCGAATATGTGTCTGTGTGTGATATTAGTAACAAATACATGAAATTTATTCATTTTGGAAATTAAATTCCAAATGGTAATATTTTATTTAACAAATTACATATTATTATAATTATATATTATATTATATTATTTGATATAATTATATTAAGTAGACAAACAAAATGAAAACAGTGCTCAGTTATCCTAATGTTTGAAAAGTTTCAAGAGATCAGTGGAAATTAAACATTTTTTGGACTCATGAAAAGGGATCATTATAAATTATTGTTCCTGTTATTTCTACATAATAAGAGTCACACAACTCATCTTAATGTTAAGAATCAGTTGTGAATTATTTCATTTAGTGTTAGAATCCTATAGAAGAGTTTTAATAATCTAAGACTTAAATCAGAACACCACCTAAAAATTACATTATATCAAACTAGGTAAAATTCACAAATTAGTTATTGTGTTCCATTTAAAACCTAAAAAACATTGTTACACTTACAAGGGGAACCACAGGAAGCTTATTTTTTACTTACAATATATAACACCATGTTGTTTAAACTATAAAATTCTAAATCTAATCTTACCACCTACTGTGTGACCTTGAACATACAATCTGAATGCCTTGAACCATAGCATTCACTTCTGGACACTGTGGATAATATCCATATCTGTAAAGCATGTAGTAATTTCTAAAGGAAGTAATCTATAAAAACCTCTTTATTTAGATTCCTGTCTATAAGATGTATGTTCCTACTGTATCATGCCCATTATAAAGAGGAGACAGGTGAAGAAAAGATAATTAACTTATATAAATCACATTATATTAGTAAACTAAAATAATACAGACTGATTTCTTTTCTAGCGGAAAGCAACACTAAACATTCCTTTCATTATTCCGGGTGTTCATCTTTAATTAAATAACATATCTGAATCCACTCACTATGTTTTCATATTTCCACATAATTCAGGTAAACATTCACTCATCTCCGTTGAGGAAAATTTCAGAAATAAACTCTACTGTCTACAAATCTGAATGTTGTATCCCAATGAGATTCTAAAATAAAATTCTAAAGTTAATGTTTAAATCGTTTTTCATGTTTTTCAAAACATATTTTTTTAACTTTTTAAAAAGAAGAAAATACAAAATAGTTTTTCAAAAATGTTTAATGTTTATTTATATTTGAGAAAAAGAGAGAAACAGAGTGCAAGTAGGGGAGAGGCAGAGAGAGGGAGACACTGAGTCCCAAGCAGGCTCCAGGCTCTGAGCTGTCAGCACAGAGCCTGATGTCGGGCTGAAATCACAAACTGCAAGATCATGACCTGAGCAGAAGTTGGACCTTTAACTGACTGAGTCACCCAGGACAGAATTTTTAAAAGGATCTTCAAAACTAATATCTTTTAATCATTATGGGGTGCGTGGGTGGCTCAGTCGGTTAAGCAAGCAGTTTGGCTCAGGTCATGATCTCGCAGTATATGAATTCAAGCCCCATGTCAGGCTCTGTGCTGACAGTTCAGAGCCTGGAGCCTCCATCGAATTCTGTGTCTCCCTCTCTCTCTGCCCCTCCTCTGCTCACATTCTGTCTCTCTCTCTCTTTCAAAAATAAACACTAAAAAATCATTAAATGAACCTCACAAAACACACAATGTAATTAAATCAGAAATAAAGTTTTCTGGCAATGGTTTTGTTTACAGAATGTTTGAGTAGGCTAAAGTAGATGGTATACGTAGACCACTCATCATCTTACTTTCCTTAGAATGCTAAAAATTATGGGACAGAGGAGCCTGGGTGGCTCAGTCGGTTAAGCATCTGACTTCAGTTCAGGTCATGATCTCATGGTTTGTGGGTTCGAACCCCGCATCAGGCTCTGTGTTGACAGCTCGGAGCCTGAAACGTGTTTTGGATTCTGTGTCTCCTCTCTCTGCCCATCCCCCCTCTCCCTTGCTCATACTCTGTCTCTCTCTGTCTCTCAATAATAAATAAACATTAAATTTAAAAAAAAAAAATTATGGTACAGATTTTTCATCCTCAAAATTGGTGTCCAGATACATTATGTTCCAAAGCTGTATATCAGTCATTTACCCAGAGAACAAGCAACACTAGGGCTACCTGTCTGTCACATGAACAACACTAGCTAACTTTCAAATTTCAGTCTTTTATATAGAAACACATACCTTTCAGGAAAGATAGAGAAAAAAGGGGATGCTTGAGAAAGCAAAACCTAATGTACACTCTGAGTATGACTTCAACAGTATACCACATATTCTGAACAGTATACCACTATGTTCTACCACAGACAGATATAATATAGTTTGAAAAGTGCTGAACAGGACACCAGGAATGAATTCACAACTTCATTAATCAAGAATAGTTTGTGGAAAAGTATAGAATATTCTTAAGGGCTTCCACAAAACTATTCAATCTGAATGGGCTATATTTGGCAGGGATGTTAAGAAAATTTATGGTCGTATTTTGTAATTTTACTTATTTTTTTAATTCTTTAGGTCCTGAATTTTCCATCCTCTGATGAGGAGGGAAAAATCTGAAGGCAAGACAAAACAGGAAGACAGATATGAATGCTATTATAACCTGATACAAATGGACTCCAAAAAACCAAGGTCCCATCCTAATGGTGTTATGCTCTATTCCTGTAAGAGGAGTTAAAATATAGGAGGTAAAGATCCAACCCCACCTCCCCTCGACAAATGACCACATTTAGATGATGAACCATTCCAGGCCCAGCCTGATTTGCCGACAGTACAGAAATTTCAAAAGACAAGCACAAATAATAGAATTTCCTTCAGTGTGCCTTCAGTGGTTGGAAGTCCTATCCATTCTCTATCAGGCAGCTAAGATGGATGAGCAGGGAACAGAAACCATCAAATTCTTAGTGTTCTGGTGGGACTGCCATTCTCAGTCAAACCTGCCACAGTCCCAGCATGGCAGTCCCGTCCCCAAAAGACCAGCACAAACCCCCCTCTAAGCACCCCATCTCCCAACCAGAGAGTTCTGCAAGGCCTCAGCTGTGATAGAGTTGGTGTCAGATTCCATTTCACAAGCTGACCAGTGCAATCCTAGTTAAAGCTCATCACATTCAAGCCAGGGGCAAATACACTGCCCACAGCAGGAAAGGAGAGCCTCTGCAGACAACTGGCCTGATGGACAGAGCAGCCAAAACACAATAGCAGAGCAGAAACGGCATACACCCAAAACACTCCTGAAGCACCAGGACCTGGGCACTACATGACCTCTTCTTCATAAGGCCATTACTTTCAGAAGTAAGAGACATAACTGTTTTTTCTAACAGAGAAGAAGGCAGAAACTTAGACAAAATGGCAGTATGGAGGAATTTATCCCAAATGAAAGAACACAATAAGGCCATGACCAGAGATCTAAGTAAAACAGACATAAGTAACATGACTGATGGAGAATTTAAAGCAACAATCATAAGGATACTTGCTGGGCAGAAGATGTCAGTGAGACCCTTACCACAGAGATAAAAGAGTAAAAAAGAATCAGAGATGAATAATTCAATAAATGAGATTGGAAACAGGCTTGATGCAATGAACAGTGTGCTGAAAGAAGCATAAGAATGAATTAGTGACCTAGAAGACAAAATAATGGGAAACAATGGAGCTGAACAAAAGAGAGAAATAATTATGCAACATGACAATAGACTTAGGAAACTCAGTGACTACATCATACATAATACAATTCATTTTATAGGAGTCCTAGAAGAAGAATCAAGAAAAAGGGGGCAGCAAATTATCTAAAGAAATAATATCTTAAAATTTACCTAATCTAGTGAAGGAAACATATCCAGATGGAGAAAGCATAGAGAGCTCCCATCAAAATCAACAAAGGCAAACACACACAAAGACATATTGTAATTAAATTGGCAAAATATAGTGATAAAGAAAAAAAAATTCAAAGCAGCAAAACAAAAGAAGTCAGTAACTTAGAAAGGAAAACTCGTATGGCCAGCAGAGGATTTTTCAACAGAAGCTCTACAAACCAGAAGGGAGTGGCATAATATATTCAAAATGCTAAATGGGAAAAATCTGCAGCCAAGAATACTCTATCCAGCAAGGCTGTCATTCAGAATAGGAGAAGTAAAGAGTTTCCCAGACAAACAAAATCTAAAGGAGTTAGTGACCACTAACCCAACTGTGCAAGAAATATTAAAGGAGACTCTGAGTGTAAAATAGAGACCAAAAATGACAAAGACAAGAAAGAATCACAGTAATTCTCCAGAAACTATGACAAAACAAGTGATAATATAGTGAGAAATACATATCTATCAATTACTTTGAATGTAAATGGAATGAACATTCCACTGAAAGCATATAAGGGGTTAAAATGGATTAAAAAAAAAAAAAGCAGGACCATTTATATGTGGCCTATAAGAGACTCATTTTAGTCCTAAACACACTTGCAGATTGAAAGTGAGAGGGTTGATAAACATTTGTCATGCAAATGGATACAAAAAAGAAAGAATAGCAATACTTGCATAAGACAAAATAGACTTTTTTTGTTCTAATATTGTTTTTACCTTGCTTTGGTTTCAGAGTAGTACTGGCCTCAGGGAGTGATTTGGAATGTGTTCCCTCTATTCCTTTATTGGGAAGATTTTGATAAAGATTGTCATTATTTTTTAATGTTTTGTATAATGCACCTATAAAAGGAGAATGAAATAACAAATTTCATATACCTGGGGCACTTGGGTGGCTCAGTGAGTTATGTGTCCAACTCTTGATTTTGGCTCAGGTCATGATCTCAGGGTTTGTGAGATTGAGCCTTGTGTGGGGCTCTGTGTTGATAGCACAGAACCCACTTGGGATTCTCTCTCTCTCCCTCTCTGCCCCTCCCCTGCTCATGCGCTCTGCCTTCTCAAAATAAATAAACGAAAAAAAATTCATATACCTGACAGGGTGAGTCAAGGTGATGCTTCAAACATTACTTTGGTGGAAATTTCATACTATATTCGTGGACAATACAACAGAAAAAAATCAGCAATGATTTTTGTGAAATTCTGAAAAAAATGGGGAAGGAAGAAACGAACACAGAATGCAGAAAACAATCAAAAGGAGTACTGGAAAAATGGTTCCTCCAAGAACAGAAGAAAATATTAGGTAAATACAGTTTCAGTACTATAGGAACAGATTTTAAAAATGTAGACTGTAAAGAAACAGGGTAAAAATGAGTAAATGGGATGAATTAGACAGCTAATAGAACTTATCAGATTTAAAAAATTAAATTGTACACTAGCATTGATGCTATAAGACATGGAAGAGAAGCTTGAAGAGTCAAGAGTGCATTCATAGAAAGAAAAACAAAGAATAAGTATTAATATACTGGAAAAATCTAAAAAATGTTTTATAATAACATTAAATTTAAATTATAGATAATTGCTTTGTCTGTTTCAAATAGTAGACTATGTATATGAAACAAAAATCTATTTTCAATTCTATACAAATGCATAATAATAACAGTAAACGACAACAAAAACAAAAACCCTTCATGTTAAAGAGAAAAGATTTCAGGATTTTTAGGACTACTCTGTATTTTGTAAAATTTTAGTAAGAGATGCTCAACAGCAAGACATTTAATACATGACATCATTAAGTCATGACATTTAAGAAAGAGTTCTACAGATATATAAGGACATGAAGTGTCACTTACAAAGTAGGGACATAAATGTATTCAGTATTCTCTACAGTTTATTTAGATTCTAGAAAACAAGAATTTCCTGGAGTTTTCATCAGGAAAGTGCACAGCTCACATTACAGTTAATCTGTTATTCATATTACATGTAACAAAAATATTCATCAATATGGCATACTCAGGAAGTATATTATCCATTTATCCTTCCTAAAAGACACAACTTCAGCAACCTGAAATGAATCACAGAAAAGGACTCACAGATATACTTCAAGAAGACAAGAAGTTGCAGAAAACAATCTGATGAACAGCGATGGAATGGGGAGGTGAAAATTACAGGAGTAATTCAAGTAATTCAATTCAAGAAGAATTGAAGGGCAGAAAGTAGTCATGCTGATTGCTTGTGTGGATTCAGCAGATGTAAAGTGACAAAGGAGCTCTCACCAGGAGCCAAGAGAACAGCATCAGGGCACAAAGACCTGTCTGCCTGATATGTATGCTAGCTTTTTCTAAAGGTCACTTTGATTTAAGGCAGATTTGGTATATTGCACAATTGTTTTCCAAGCTGGTTTAAGGACAGGTGGAACAACGTTTTAGCAGTAATCGCATGTTCAAACTCTACCTTTCCTTTTTGGTACTTGTTGGTCTCTTCTGCTGGGCTCTACCAGTTTCTTCCTAAAGTTCCATGACCTGAGACATCAACATCAGACAAGTCCAGGTTCAAGTTCCTCAAACTCTGGTTGCACACAGATTACTTATGGTGCTTAAAAATACTGAGCTAGATGTCCAAAATAGGCTTCAAATGTATCTGTAAAACAATCCCTAGGTGGGTTTGATGCTCAACCAGTTTGGGGAACTCTAGTACCCTGGTGGCAGTCAGAACTAGCTAACATTTTTTGAGGAGGGAAAGGGATATCACCTCCCATTTTAAATTTGGCCACAAATTTGTTCAAATAAGAAATTGTTGATCTTAATTATGGAATTCACTAATTATAGAGATCTTCTCAAGAACTAGTAAAAAAATTAGAAAAAAAATTTGGCAAAGTTTCCCTCCACTATTTATTTTATTTTAGTTCTTTCATCTTCTTTCCTTGGTTTAAATATAACTCAATGAAACCCAAAAAATGATAGGCTGTTTTTCTCACTAAAAGATTATTAGGTTTTTGGAGAGGGACAGAAAGGGGAGGAGAAAAAAGATGGGAATCAACATTTAATTGGCACTCTCTACTGTGCCCAGTCATTTAAAATTTACTGTATAATTTATTTATTACAAACCAGGGATTATCATTATAATAACCAGAATTTATCTGCTCTGTTACCTAGATCTCTTACCTAGATCTGTTACCTAGATTTTCAGAGAAGGCCAAAATGTAAGAAGACATGGACTAAAGAAAGCACAAAGAAATTTAAAAAAAAGAAAAAAATGAATAAAAGAAAACGAAGAAAGTAAGCTAAAAAATAACTGTTATAACAATGTAGAAAGAATCAACTCACCAAAACAAAAAAAGAAGCAAGGACACAGTATTATTGAATAAAGTTTAAAAATAACCTATATGTCGCATACAAAAGTCACAGGCATAAGAATGTGAATGAAAAATCTGAAATCTAAAGGGGAACAATTAAGTACCACACAAATACAAAAGGAGAAAGAAGCTATAATTAATTTTAATGATAAATTTTAAAACTTAAATGTGACAAGAATACTTTATAAAACAGAAACTTTATCTGTCATGGACTTTTATATAAAAGTCACACAATAAAAAATAAAAATAAAATAAAAGTCATATAAAAACATAAAAATAAATCATTTTATTAAGAATGACATATTCTAAGAATTGACATAAATGTGGTAGTAACTAGACTCAAGAAACTGGAGAGACAAAGTATAATCTTTTTTTAAAATTTTTTTAAATGTTTATTTTTTGAGAGACAGAGACAGAGCACAAGCGGGGGAGGGGCAGAGAGAGAGGGACACACAGAATCCGAAGCAGGCTCCGAGCAATGAGCTGTCAGCACACAACCTGACGCAGGGCCCGAACCCACAAACCATGAGATCATGACCTGAGCTGAAGTTGGCCACTCAACTGACTGAGCCACGCAGGTGCCCCCAAAGTATAACCTTTTTTATATGGAAGATCTGAATAATCTAATTAATAAGATCATCTTCTAATCATGTATTTAACTATATATCCTTCAAATATAAAATGTACCTTCTTCTCACCCCTATATGGTTATTACCCCAAACTGTGGTATATCTTATTATAAGGAACCCTTGATAATTTCCCAAAGCAGAAACAAAATGTGTTTTGTTTATGAGACAAGAAACTAGAAATTAAAAGGTAGTACAAAAAGAATTCCAACCTTGGAATATGCCTTTTATTGCTTAGACCAAAATAAATTATATGTGGTTAAAAACTAAAAATGCAAAAACAAAGACATCACAACATTAAAAGAAAACATTCTATATTCTTTATGATGGAAACTTGCATAGAGTGATATGAAATCAAAAATACAAAACAAAAATATTAACAAATATTATCACATAAAATTCTAAAACATTTTTGAGGCAGAATATGGTATGATCAAATTTGAAAGACAACTGCAAGAAGGAAGAAAGCAAAAGCAAGTGAAATGTCATCCACAACAACAAAAATATTGCAGCATATGACCAGTATTTCTCTCTACTCCCATTCACAACTTAAATTCTACAGAAAGAAACCTGCATATCTGCAGTCATTTCCTCCTTTCTATTCATCTTTAACCTGGAACCAACTCCAGGATTAATGGCCCTTCCTCCATTAATCCTTGGAAATTCTTCTTGTTGTAGCTCATAATGATGTTCCCTATCCCCATGCAAACAAAATCAATGGCAAATTTTTAGTCCTCACTGTATTTCATTTTCCAATAGCATTTTACACAGCTGACTGCTTTCTAACTCTCTCAAATATGTATTCACATATTTCACTGACATTATGTGCTAATTTCAACAAAAGTTTCATTAAATATTTATTGAGTACATGCCATAAGCAGGCATACTTTTAGACATTAAGCATGCAGTTATGACTAAAACTAAAAAAAGTTCTTGCCCTCAGGAAACTTAAATTCTACTGGCAGAGATAAGCAAAAACTGAAAAAATAAATGTAACTACTTGAATTAGAAACTAAGGCAATATCATAAAAATCTTAAAAGGGCCTTTAATACAAAAAGGAAATCCGTTTATCCAATCAGCAATAGGATTTTGTTACAGTAATGATAAACCCACAACCTCTCATATATTAAGTGTTGATTTTTGCCACAATTTTTCTAATAAACATGTATGATGGCATGCTTAAAATTATTATATTTGATTTTCACACTTTCGCTTTTATAAGGAATATTCTAAAGATTCTTTGTGTTTCAAAAGGCTTTTTAAAAATGTATTTGATATTCAAATTATTCCATTTTTAGCACAGGTCAGTGCATCTTCTTATAATTTCTTTTATTTTTTTCTAATTTTTTTTTAATGTTTATTCATTTTTGAGAGACACAGAAAGAGCACAAGTCAGGGAGGGGCAAGGAGAGAGGGAGACAGAATCCAAAGCAGGATCCAGGCACTGAGCTGTCAGTACAGAGCCTGATGCCGGTCTCGAACCCACGAACCGTGAGATCATGACCTGAGCCAAAGTCGGACGCTTAACTGACTGAGCCTGCCAGGCACCCCCCTATCATTTCTTTCTTCATCAAATGTTCACTTAACTCTGCCAGATCCTCAATTGTTAATGGCTTTAGTGTGAATAAAGCAGTTCTCTTATGTCAATATGCTTAACTTCACTTACAGTATCACTTTTTTAATAGTTCTCACATTGTCACCATTAACTATTTCAAAATATGCAATTTTGCATGTTCTATTTTATTTCTTATACATTTCTATATATTTCAGATATTCTTATCTAAATAACTATATATGGATTAGATCTACATGATCTGATAGATTGTACTGTTAAGTAGAAATGCAAATTTAAGGGGGACTCGAGAGGAACGAGAGAGAGGGAGAGCGAGAGGGAGAGCGAGCGAGAGAGGGGAGAGAGGGGAAGTTCCCCTTAAATTTGCATTTCTACTTAACAGCAACATCTGTCAGATCATGTAGATCTAATCTATATATAGTATATATGGATTATATATATATATATATATATATATAGGTATATATATACACACATATGTATATATATATATACCTATATATATAAACATATATATATACACATATATATACACACATATGTGTATATGTGTGTATATATATATACCTATATATATAAGCATATATAAAAATATACATATATATACATAATTTTTACATCAGTCTCCTCCTCTGCATAATATTTAAATACTGAATAGGAAAATTTAATATTTGGAAACTATGGATACCCTTTATATAAAATTATAAAACTGCATGTGATGACATTTAAAATTATTTTATATTAATGATTATTTAAATACTTGACAACCAATATGCATTGATCTACAATAAAATTTAAAAACTATAACTTTATTATTTTTTCATAAAAACAATCACTGCCATTATCCTAATGTAAGCTATTATTATATTGTACTTGAATTATTTATTAATATTTCAATGAGCTCCATGCTTATATAGCCATCTCTTTCCTTCTCATGTCAAATCAGTCTTGTATAAAATCACTGGATTAATGTGCCTAAAGCATTTTGACACTCCTTAGATTTTTCTGAATGGGATTCAAATCATTCTGCAGTGACCCCAATCTACTTTTCAATTTCTCTCTATGATCTGCTCATATAGATTATGGTTTCCCTCCTGTCTTTAAATTATACCTGACACTCTAGTTTTTGTCCATGCAAAAAGCCCTACCTAGGCCCTATTACTTGATAACATTTCTTCATATATTTCAGGCAGAGATATTCTGGAATATTGTTTGATCTCCCAGGGAACTTTTGTTTATGCATCATCTGTCATTTAGCATATTTTTCTTTTTAATCTCTGTTTTTCAGTTATTAAAATTTCACAACTTATCCTACTGTGTAAATTTTGGAAGAAGTGGATTGTAAGTAGTGTGTCATACCTAGTATCACTCACACATTTCCTTGTATTAATACCCTATGTAGAGCTTACCATTAACTTTATATTCACTGACTTAAAAAATATATACACTACTGTCTCAATTCCCCACTAGATTGTAAGCTTCCTGAATGCAAGGAGCTTTAATATCTTGTTCACTCTTACATACCCAAAAGCTATAAATGTACCCAGCATATATTGTGTTCAATAAATAATTGATAAATGAGTGCATAAAAATGAGTAGTCATGAATAATTCTCAAAAGTGATGTATTGACAAGATGATGTTTGCAGTGGGGTTACAGCATATAATCACAATTAGCTTTGATTTTATAAAATTAATAGACCATGCTTCCTTTCTTTTCATTGAAGAATGCACATTTTCTAATTATCTTGCATTTTTTACATAAATTAAGACATAAGAATTAGATCTCTGAAGACATGAACTTTGCTCTATTTTACAAAGTCATTTTTAACTTGTAATACCATTTGTGAATAATTAGGAAGTAAATGTTAATGTGGAAATGCTGAGTATGGATTCTGTGCTTTTTTTCTTGCAACTCTCTATGACCAACTCAAGATAGCATCAACATGGCTAAAATTATGAAAAGTAAGGTGGGTAATGACATATCCACATAAATGATCTATAAATAGAGGGACAAAAGATTTCAGGCTCTATAAAAATAGACATTGAGGCTTACTTTCAGAGGGAAAGTAGGACTCCTGACGCAGACAGCACAAAATTCACAGGGCTTCTGTTGATACTATTTGATCAGTTGATGAGGACTGTGCTTGGCTAATATTACATGTCCTCAAGCATGTCCTTGTATTATTTTTTTAAGTGTATTTATTTATTTTTGATAGAGAGAAAGAGCATGTGCACAGGTGAGGGGCAGAGAGAGGGAGGGAGAGAATCCCAAGCAGGCTTCATCCCATCACTGCAGAGCCAGGCACAGGGCTCAATTTCACAAACTAACCAACTCTGAGATTCCTGACCTAAATTGAAATCGAGAGACAGAGGCTTAACCAACTAAGCCACCCATGTGCCTCTCTATTTTTATTTTTTTAATCCCTCCTATCCTTACATCTGTATCTTATTCTTAAAGTTAAAAATGTGTTTTTTTCAGGGGCACCAGAGTGGCTAAGTCATTAAATGGGCAACAGTTGATTTCAGCTCAGGTCATAATCTCACAGTCACGAGATCCAACCCCATGTGAAACCTGGAGTTAAATCCCACCTTGAGCTCCGTGTCAAGTCTATTGTTGAGCGTCTCTTTGGGTGTGGAATCTGCTTAGGATCTCTCTCCCTCTCCCTTTGCCTCTCCCCCACTTTCCTGGGCACGTTCTCTCTCTCTCTCAATATATATGTATATATATATTTTTTCTTTCTTTTTTTCCCAGAGAATAACAATCCATGTGTAATACACTTTTTCCTCCTAAGCTCTCAACTCTTTATGTATATTTTTAGAGTGTGCAACATACACAAAAATATACCTCTTTTACCTATCAATAGTATTAATTGTACTTAATAATCACAGTCTGTTTCCATGATGTACACTGATCCAACAATTATGGCTTAAATCATACAACAAGTAAAAGTAGATGCTACCATATCTATTTGACATACTATATTCAACATTAATCTCTATGTTTCTTAGCTTAGCATAAATTTGTATACCAGATGCTTTCTTGTAATTAACACGTTGGGATTTGGGCGCAGATTTTGCTCGTAACAAACTTTCCATCAAGTCGACATCTGTGATTTATACCTCCAACTCAGTTTCAATATATTTACATAATCAGTTCAATTTAAACCCATATTATACATTCTTTTTACATTTTTATAAGCAGTATCCCCTAAAGATAGTTAAAAAGTAAATCAGGGTGAAGTTTAATTTTTTCTCTTTTTTTTCTAATCAAAACACTTATCATGAACATATAATCAAATTTTGTGATTACATGAATTTATTTTAAAAGAAAAAATATGTGCTTTTATTATGATAAATGGTATAAAAGACCATAACAGGAATAATTTATTCTAATTACTATCAACAAGATCAATAACCTATATGTGCATAGATTTAAATTTATAATACATTTTTAAGTATTTAATAGAATTTGGCCTTATACCATTCTATTGAAGCATACTGAGATGCTAGTATTCCCACTTAACCTCTAAGAAAAGTAAGGCTTAAAGAGGCTAGATGACTTAATTAGGAAGGCTGAACTTCCAGTTTCATTAGATTTTTGTTTTGTTTTCCAGCTGTACTTAAAGGCAGATTCCAGGTCTTTTCTCCCAATGCAGGGATTTTTTTTTCCTAACACATGGCCATTAAACACAGGTAATTGTAGAACTTTGAAATATTTTTAAATTATAATACAAATGTAAGACATCATTTAATTTAAAAATTTTACAAATTAATCTGATGATTATTTTAATGTAAATAATCTGATGATTATTTTCATCAAAGTATAATTAATGTCAGTTTGATAGTTTATATTAGAATAGTAAATTTTTATATGATTTCATTTCTAGAAGATACTAGGTTAGACAAATTATAGCACACAATGTACCATTGTAAAACTTCTAGTAGATACATTTGACATACTGTTAGCATGCATATTTGGTTGTCAAATATTATTGGAATTCATACCTGCATATTCATAAAAAGTCTGCCTCAAAAAACAGAATGCCAGTGTTCTTCTGTTCTACTTCAGTGCAAATAATTTGTAAAATGTGAACAAAATTTAACGTGTATGAGAAATATGTACATTAACATTGTTTTTGTCTTAATCATGTCTGCCTTTTTTTGGTAAGAAAATTAGACTACAATTATCTCTTCATTAGTAACCTTTTTAATGTGAGTATAATGAAATAATAAAACATTTTTTGAAGACTAGAACAAATTTTCAGAAGAAAAATAATTTATAATACTTTAGTAGGAAAAGTTTCTTTTATACTTATATCCCAGTTTCTTAATGCTGTACAATCACAAGGAGAGTTAAGAGGGAAATGGAGAAGAGTCATCAGGAACCAGCAAGAGCATCTTAGAATTAAAGGTAGGCACTGGGTCACTATACCCGCTAAATGTCTCTCTTCTGCAAAGCCAAGTCATAAATCATCCAGAGTAAGATATAAGTTTAAGAAAAAAATCCACTTCAACACTGATATCAAAATTGTTAACAAAAGAGTTAAGGGAGGACCCTGGGCTTCCAGATCTCAGGTTTATGGTGATAAGAGAATTTCTCACCTAAAACGAATCCCCATCTACCTTTCCTTACTCTCCTATGAGAGTTGGGCGTGCCCACAATTATCTTTTCTAATAGTAATAACTGATAATTCTAACAGTTTGACTATGAACCAGGGACTTTTGGAAGTGCTTTGTATTTAACATCTCCTCTAAGTGCAGGCAATTATACAATTGAGATAAAATTTTCAATATGGATGAAAAATCCTAACATTCTTGGAAATACATATAATCCTTAAATTGAAATATAAAGACTGCAAGAAATTCTGTAAGCTATAAATGTACAATTAAATAATGAATGTCAAAAAAACTTGATTTATATTATCGAGTATTTAAATGTGAAACATTGAAAATGTGAAAATATAGGGGCGCCTGGGTGGCTCAGGCAGTTAAGCCTCTGACTTCGGCTCAGGTCATGATCTCACAGTTTGTGAATTCGGACCCCGTGTCGGGTTCTGCGCTGACAGCTGAGCCTGGAGCCTGCTTCAGATTTTGTGTCTCCCTCTCTTGGCCCTTCCCATGCTCATGATCTGTCTGTCTCTCAATAATAATAATTTTTTTAAAAGTTAAAAAAAAGAAAATGTGAAAATATATAACAGTAGTATATAATGTCAGGCAGAAGGTGGGTCTATTTAAAACCAGACTATATCGTCAAGTAAGTTTCTGGGTTAGGAAAAGTAAGTTTCTGGGTTAGTTAACTTTTTTTTTTTAACTTTTGTTTTGATTCCACATAGGAAGAAGACAAACTGGCTAGCTAAATTTTACCTTATCAATTTTTTATTTTAGTATTGTGTATATTTGGTTATATCAATAATATCTACTTTCTAACAAAGCTTTTATTAATATTTATTAAAATATTAGAAATTATTTATTACATTCTTAATCTAGAGTAACTACTCTTATGCAAAATATATTATTACTCCATATTGAGAAACAAATTCATAATCTCCATTGTTTTTCTCAGAATCATAGCTTAATTTCAGTTATAGCTATGATACAAAATATAAATTTTATTTTATGAATAAAATTTAGGGCATTTTATTTTTGGATTTTTCTTAAAGAACTAGAAACTATGATCAAAAATTTCCAGTCAGGACAATAATATATTTAGGTATATAGAGAGAAAATGTTCTAAATATGCATTATGCTATTTGCAATCTGTTGCATTTTTGAGAAATTATGCAAAGATAGATGACCCTTCTTTTAAAGAATAAAGCAAAAAAAATGTGTTGACATTATTTAGCAACAAACTTATTCAATCTATTTGCTTTAGCATTGAGAATACTTGGCATGTCAAGCATTACTAACTTACACATCTGTGTTCTTTCCTGTATATTTTGCCACATGACCTGCACATGTATACTAGACTGTAAAGTCCACAATCAAGGGCAAGCTTATCTATTTTAACGTTGTACTCTCAGCCTTTGATACATTGGTTGACACACAGTACATGCTCAAGAAACTTTAATTTAATGAATAGAGAGTGAGTTTAGTCACCTGTTCTCTTTGACAAATATAAATGCAGTTCAAGTATATTTTATTTGGATATTTTAACACTGTATGATTAAAGTTGGTTTACAGAATATTCATTAATATTTTAGAGTGCTAAGATTATTCATCTTATTTTTATGAAGAATATAGTAGTGGATATACTGAATTACTTTCAAACCTTTAAGAAATTTCATTGTTGTGGATATAATATTATTACATTTAGGGAAAAAGAGAATATGATTATGCCTGTATTTATATCAAATATGAAATATATGCTTAGAGGAAAAAACAAAGATGTGTACCAAAAAAATAATTTCCTCTATTAATGCTACTTTCCATTTATCCTAAAATTGACATTTACTGTTTATAAAAATATCCACATTCCTACAACTGGCCATTAAAAACAAAAACAGTATTAATAGTAGAAAATGTTTTTAAAAATGTGTTGTGGGAATCATTATGTACCACACACTGGGTTGCTTACCTACTCTGTTAGTTAATAACTGGACTTTTTATTATTAGCTTCACATTAAAAGATGAGCTAAAAGAAGTGTCCTGACCTCAGTTAACAGAAATATTGCTAGTATGTTGCTTGCTTCATGCATAATTTATAATCCATTTGAACCAAATGAGCTGCAGAGCAATATTACAATTAACACTCAGCTGTTCCATGGATTTGGTTTAACTCCCTTTAGGCATACTGTTTGTAATGAGTACCAACACATGATTTTCCTGGGTATATAACGTGACATCTCAGATTCTAATGTTTAGCTTTTCATAGAAAGGAAGCTTAATATTAAGATAAAGTTATTACTTCTTCATAACGGGTTAACAGGTGAACAAAATAAACCAAGACATGTGAGAAAACTTTCATATACAAATATAATTGATAATAAGCAATATGAAACATAGTCATTATATCTTCACACCAAAAAATACACCATTGGCCTTATAGGTCTTAATAATAATCCTATCATTTGCTTAATATCAATTTGTTCTGTGATATCAAAGGAGAGCTTCCCTGAAACAAAACAGGTCACATCATCCTTTTTTTTCATTTCGAATATCTTCTCAAATCCATAAATGAAAAGAAAAGAAAGGTTACTTTTTAAGCATATGTGTTTTTAAGTGATCCAAAATTTTAAACACTTAACTATTATAGATATTTCATAGCTTGAGACCCAAGGAAAAATGCGGGGAGAAACAACAGTCTTATCTATTAAACACAACAAGTAAGATAGAATTAAACACAATAATAACATATATAAAATATATATAACAAAATACATATTATATACAAATCATATATATAAATCAAACATATATTATATATAAATGTATATATAAACATAAATAAATAACTATATTTTCTATATAGTTATATAAATATATATATATTATATATTATAAAATATATATATATATATATATATATATATAACAAATCTTCTCTGACCTCCTTTCTCCTAACAAAAGGCAGCTCAACTACATATCTCAGTTAATATTAAAAACTATTATTACCAAAGAATATTCAGACCAACTCAAAGCATTTCAATGAAGCAACAGTTTACCCAGTTGTTAACAGTTTTACTCTTCATCATAGAAATGAAGCTTGAGGTTTTATAATGAGAAGTCCCTGGTTAAACACACTAACTTATGATCACTAGGGATAACCAAAGATTACATACTCAGCCTATCTCCACTTATCATTGGATCTGCACAAAATCTTTTAAAAATCTGTTACTATCAAACACAGTAGCCAAGAAGATACATTTTTCATGTTTTTCTGAAAAAAGTCTAAATTATTAATTTTTATTGACCTCTTGTCCAGAATAATGAATGATGTTTGAAAACCATTTTCAAAATGCATACAACTGACCAAACATATGACTGCTCTATAATTGCTAAACAGAAATAAACTTTGTTCTAAGCTCATGCAACAGCTACTTTGATTCAAGGTGCAATACAAACCTAATTATAAATTCAATATTAGGTCTAACTGTCAAATATGTTTGAAGGCTTCTCATTCCTTTATTTAAGATCACCATGTTTTACTTTACTTACCTTGTCCTTATTTTCCATTACTAAAGAACATTTTGAATTATTTCTGTCATATGGCAAAGGTGGTCTTTTTTTAAAAATAGCCATCTAACAGGTTGTAGGTATATCTTTAAGAATAAACTGTCACTTTAAAATTTCTGTAACCTATTTTTAGCAGTAGACCTTCCTGGAGAAAAATGAATAATTGTCTCATCATTAGCTTAAAGTATTGCTCATGACACTCATATTCCTGCTTCCCTCAAGTAAATCTGCCCTTTTCAGTATCACCTTTTTATCTCCCCAGGACTATACTGTTTCTCTATTTTAAATCACCAAATATATACATTTCTAATAACTAACTTATCCCATATGGAACTATGGTTTTCATGATATACTTGTGTAGTATTTATAGTTCACACTTCCTTTCAGACATATTTTCTCTTTTGATCCTTGAAAGCATTCTGGGAGTTAGAAAACTAACTTTCTAGAATGAAATACATTCAAAGATCACTTAGCCCCAAGATTGTTCACTCCTTTGAAGGTTACAGACTTCATTCAGAACCTAATAAAATGTATAGTTCCTTTCCCCAGGGAAAAAAAAATACATATAAAAAGTGTGTATGAATTTACAATTCCAGAGGATGCATGGACAGTCAGAATTCTCATATTAAGAAGTTCTGATCCATCACTCATTGTCAGGGAAATACAAATCAAAACTACAATGAGATATCACCTCACACCAGTCAGGTTGGTTAAAATTAACAACACAGGAAACAACAGGTGTTGGCAAAGATGTGAAGAAAGGGGAACTCTCTTAAACTGTTGCTGGGAATACAAACTGGTGCAGCCACTCTGGAAACCAGGTTGGAGGCTCCTCAAGAAGTAAAAATTAGAACTTCTCTATGATCTAGCAATTGCACTTCTAGGTATTTACCCAAAGCATACAAAAATACTGTTTTGAAGGGATACACGCACCCTGATGTTTACAGCAGTATTATCAACAATAGCAAAATTATGGAAATAGACCAAATGTCCATCAACTGATGAATAGATAAGGAAGATGTGGTGTGTGTATTCATATATATAAACACACACACACACACACACGTGCACACACACACACACACACACACACACACACAGGAATATTACTAAGCCATAAAATTGAGTCACTAACTAGACTTATGTTGGATCTCCTTTGTCTGTCTTTATAATTTTTTTTTCTAATACTTAGAAATCATCTTCCTTTTACCTGACTTTTCTCTAATGCATACTACATATTTCTTTTCTTAATTTTTTTAACGTTTATTATTTTTGAGAGAGAGAGAAAGACACAGAGAAAGACAAAGTGTGAGCAGGTGAGGGGCAGAGAGAGAGGGAGACACAGAATACGAAGCAGGCTCCAGGCTCTGAATTGTCAACACAGAGTCAGACATAGAGCTCGAACTCACATACTGTGAGATTGTGACCTGAGCCAAAGTTGGACACTTAACTGACTGAGCCACCTCCTGTACTACATAGTGTATTTTCAGCAGTAGTGACCCCTTTCAGCTTCTTCTAATATCACCCCCATTGTGTAATTTTTATTTTTGTCTTCAGATATTTTAAAGATCTGCCAAGTCCTAATTTAAACATTTTCACTATGAAATATAAAATACATACAAGTGAATAAAACTAGTGTTTTAAAGTGTTTAAAATTTTTTTAAAGATTTAAAAAAAGAGGTCTGATCTACCTAATCACTCATACCTAGCAGAGTTAAATAACTTTACAGTTCATATCACTTGTTACCAATTCTGAAGATTACATGAAAACACACAAGAAAACAACCCGGAGAATTTACAAGAAAAATCAAGTTATCTTTGAGAATATATTATTTATTCTCCACCTTAATGAGATGAAATGTTGATGCTTTCCTAATACTGATTAGGAAACAATGTATGTCAGGATATATGAATGGGCTGGGACTTCAATTATTGGACATTTTTCAGGTTGGAATTACAAAAGGGATATCCTCTAATTATTTTGTTGACCAAGTCATCACAGAAGGTGTAGACTAATACTTGTCAATCCGGGAAGTACATTAGAATCACCCAGGGAGTTTAAACCAAAAAGTGACCTTTGTCTAGGGCTCCACCTCATGAGAAATCCTGATTTAATTTTTTGCAACATAGGGTTTTAATATCACTGTTTCGAAAGTTCCCCATTAGATTCTAATGTGCAGAATTAAGGACCATTACTATAGAAGAACCACTGAGAGGGAACTTGAGCTTAATGTTGATGACTAATCAGTACACAGTTATATAATTAATCACAACCTAGGAAAAAAATCACTATCTCACGTTGAAGTTCAAATTACCAAAGAGAGTTATCTTCAAATTAATATTATCAAATTAGTTGGTATCTATTTAAAAACTGAAACAAAGAAAAAATTCATCCAATTACCAGAAAATTAAGCAGAATTAAAACTGTATAAAAGAAATTGTAACTATGCAAATTATCAAAATATGATAGGAAATGACAATATATACATTTGAGAAGTGCATTTTTAAGCAATATGCATCAACAAAAAAGAAGAAATCTATATACAACTCAAGCACTGCATAATTATTTTATCATGATTAATTTAGCTATTTGCAAATTTAAGTTCCCGTGGTATCTAATCTTAAGTACACAGAAATGTAGCAAAGGTTAATTCAGTAAAGTATGATTTTCACCCAACTACTTGACATTCTCAAAGGTCAGGCCTTCAAGTGCCTGGGTAGCTCAGTCAGTTAAACATTCAATTCTTGATCTCAGCTCAGGTCATGATCTCACAGTTCGTGAGTTCGAGCCCTGCATCAGACTCTGCGCTGATGGTGCAGAGCTTGCTTGGGATTCTGTCTGTCTCTCTCTCTGCTCCTCCCATGCTTGTGCTCTGTCTCTCAAAAAAGTAAATTAATAAATGGTTAAAAAAAAAGTCTCACCAAGTCCAATTTTTTTTTGCAAAGTCAGTGAAAAAATCTAGAAGAAAGAGGGTATCTCTCAAATTTAATTATCCCATTGCATAAAGCAGGCCAAAAATAAACATACACACATACCACACACATGCCACACAAACAAGAATATTATAAAATATACAAGTATATTTTAGAATTAGTACTGAAATGCTATTGTAATCCGAATATCTATTCATGAAATCATTTCAGACTTAAATTATATGTATTTTAACACTGTTGATTGTACTCATCTAGCCAAGAATGCATTTGATATGTAAAAGATCAATTTGGCTATATTTTAGAGATGTAAGAGCAATAAAATCATAGAATCTTAGAGGTAGAAGGATATTCATAAGTAACACAGTTAACACTTCCTCTAAGACATTCTTTCTAAAACATACATAGCATATGGTCAAAGATTCAGTATATATATTCTTACCATCGTATTAGGCAGTGCATTAGTTTTTTGGATTTTTTTTGTTTATTTGTTTTGCTTGAAAAACTTAATAATTGACAATCTCTGTTTTCCTTCAAAATGTTAACTTTCTCTTTAAACTATGATAACCACTACTGTAACCAATACTCCCATTTTGATCTGACCAATGTGTGATGGTACACAAAATTAAAAGAATGGCTTGTTTAGGGGCTGAAAAGTACATGTAGAGTTCACTGGGACACAGAAGTAGTACAGAGAAGCCTCTCTTCCTAGGAAGGTTTGGAAAGCTTAATGAAATACATGGATAAATTCAGATTACTTCATTGTGACCATCACTATTACTAACTCTTCTATGTGTAGGAAAAATTTGTAAAATTAAAGATGTATAACTTTGTAAATTAATACAACAAATTGATTGCATTTTCAAAGGTAATAAGTATATTAATATGTTTTATCAAAGATATTAAATGAAACCAAAAGTTTAAATTCCAATTTAGTTATTTTTTAAATTAATATTCCTAATAGTACCTAATAATATTTGACATATTTAGTTAGTAAAGAAAAATTAAGATAGAAAAATGTATTTAAATCATTTTATACTTTATCATTTGAGAAAATATTTTTAAGAGGCTATTATGTGAGGCACCATTGCAGATGCTGAAGATATAACAGTAAAGAAGATAGACAAAACTATCTTATCTCCTGGAATTTACAGTTTTGTAGTCCAACAGACAATAAGGAAGATAAATGAATACAACATATAATAAGTGAGATAATTATAGGTGCTAGGGAGGAAAATAAAGCCAGGAAGGGAAAAATAAGTGTCAAGGGTGACAAAAAGGATTGCCATTTTAGAAAAGATACACAGGGAAATTCTCATTGAAATGGTGATTTTAAGCCTTTATCCAAAGCAAGAGACTATTGCTAAAACAAGTATTATTGCTAAAACATGTAGAAGTTCAACTCTCTCCTATCTATATGTAAACAAAGTCTCCAATATAGTCTCACTGCAAGCCCATGTTAAGCTTAATATTCAAATTGACTCTGTAGCCTTTTTCTTAAAAAAAAAAAAAAACACTAGAGAAAATCCATCTCTAAAAGATATAAAACTTGGGTTTCTTCTGTTTAGTAGGTGTTTGCATAAATTTAATTTCAGTAATAAATGAGAGCACTTTTCTTTGACTGCCACCTGGTATTCCTGCCTCAGAAACTTTGGGCATTCAGGAACCACTGGCGAAATTACTGAAGATGAGAACTTCAAAGCCAGAGTCATAGTCATATCAATTCAAAACAAAACCAAATGTGTTCGAATTTTGCATTTTACACAGCAACTCCTCCAAATTCATTGATGTCACAACCCTATGAGATGAAGAGGACAGTTCCTATTATTAGCATTTTATAAGGAAAGAAACTGGGATTGAGAACATTAAAATGCGTTCCCCACAGATATAAAGCTAAGTATTGAAGAACTATAAACTAAAACCTGTGTTCTTATTCCCAATACATGTCTTTTTCCATTTTATTTTACTGACTCTCTCATATTCTCTTTCCACCCCCAAAAGGAACTATTCTCTTGCTATTGTATCAGAAGCTGGACATGAGAGGGGAGTGCTGCTGAGTGCCTATAAAAGCTGAATTTTAACACCGGTGTATATGTTACAATGCTGGCACTACATACACAATTACATACAAGCAATTCTGAATTGTTCAGACACTGTGTCAATCTGAACGCAAGAGCTGTCATAGCTAGAGATGCTAGGATGCTGTCAGAAATTGTGGTTTTGCCAAAGATGAAAAAAAAAAGGCAAACCCTTAAAAGGAACAGGCATTCAAGTTTGAGCAGCAAGTAGTATGTCTGCTAGAGGAATATAAATGTCCTTCACTCTGGTTTCTCAATGTGATTAAGATAGTCTAATTCAAATTCATTCAGCTTATGTAAGGTACCACAAAAGTGCTGTTGTAGTCAGCGGCAACACTATTCCAAAGAGAGGCAATTAGACTTCACTAGATTTAAAGTTTAGTACTCATTATATATGATACTCTTCAGCTGGCACACATATTGAAGTCTTCACGAAAGAGCTGCATAAAACAAGGGATCTTGTTTGAGCTCCACTGATCATTTAAGAATGCTGACTGCCAAGCTGCCAATTGTGTTCTCAAAGAATAGACATATCAGCCACTGAATCAAACAGCTGTGAAGCTCCCACCTGCCACCCGTGGGTAATCAAGAAACAACTGAAAGATATACCTTCAGAAACCCAGAATAAAATGTGTTAGGAAGCATTGGTTGCTATAAAATTTACACTTTTTGTAGGCCTGACCAGGCATGCCATGACTTGAAGCTTGCATGCTCTGGAGCTGCATCTTTCTCTAACGGAACAACAGGAAGTTGAAAAAAATTATAGTTGCAGACTCTACCCATAGTTCCATGTTATCAAACAAATATTATTTTAACTGAGCTGCATACTTAGGGTTAGGGTCATTGCTTTCTTGAGGAAGGGAAGGGAATGTATTCATCTAACATAATAAGTATTAGGAAAAGATTCATAATGAAATCATGTTTTATAAAACACTTTAACTTACAAGTTAGATGTTGCTACAGTTAGAGGTATCAATAGATAAGCAGAAAAGCATCAACAATAAGATATATAAAAAAATGTGAGAGTCAACTCAGTAATCGTTGCATTGAAGTAAGTCACTTGCAATAATTTTACTCACCAGACACAGAGGTGGTATAAACAAATGATTTCAAACCAAGGTACCATTAAAAGATAAATATACATTACAAAGGTAACTGATTGCTAGTAGCAACATTTGTTTTAAAGATTTCATAGAAGAATGTGAAGAGTCTCAATGAATCTAGGAGGGTGGAAGGACAAGGGGGGTGGTACTTTAGAGCTTTGATTTTTTTTTTAATTTTTGAATTAATTTTAGCTTTATAACAGAGTTGCAAAAATAGTACAAAGAATTCTCCTACAACCTTCCCCTAGTTTCCCCATCATATATAACTACGCATTTATCAAAACTAAGAAAATAACCTTGGTACAAAACTACTATGGAAAGAAATTATTTGGATTTCACCAGTTTGTCCATTTATGTACTGCATTTTCTTGTTATTGTTACAGGATCCAGTCCAGGCCATAGTTTTCTCCAATCTGTGTCATTTCCTCAATCTATCATTGTCTGTCATGAACATGGCTCTATGAATGAACACTGGACAATAAATTTTTAGAACATACCTTAATTGGGTACAATGTAATTTGGGTACAATGTCAGCCCATGACAGGGTATATGATGTAGTACATTGTATATAATGCTGATACGAGATATGGTAAAATTAACTTTGATCCCAAATCTACAGGATTCTCTCCTATAGACTTACTATTTTTTTTCCTTTTGTAATTATGAAATATTTAGGGAAGATAATGTAAGACTATGTAAATCACCATGTGAATTTTCACCCACTCATTTTAGAATCCATGAGATGATTTTTCCTGTAATAATTTCTAATATGGTATCATAATGGTGATTTTCTATTTTCCTCATTCATTCTACAGTTATAAACTGGAGTTCTTCTGTAAGGAAGAGTTGTGACTTTTCCATTTGTTGACGTATGTACTTATTTATATCAGTTTGGATATATTTATTTTTGGATTATAATCCAATTTTATAGTTATTTAATTTACTGATCAAGTTATTCCAACATTAGTTATTAATTGCTCTTTCATGTTGGTTCCTGTGTCCTATTAATATGCATGCATCATATACATTTACATATAGATATATAACATATATTATAAGTATATAATATAAATATATTTTTTCCACTGCTCTACTTTCTGGAATCACATGGTACTCCAGGCTCATTTTGCATTTTCTCTGAACTGGCTTGTCTTGCATTTCCTCTGCTTTAGCCCTAAAAATAACCAGACATCTAAGGAGTCCTCATTTTTTTTAATGAGAGATAATATTTAGAATTCAAGATATGGGTATTAGGTTTGCTCCTTGCTGAATGACACTGCTTCTAGTATCTGTTATTGTACAGAGCTAGGATAAAAATGCATGTATATAAACTCATGGATATACACACATTTGTATTTCTTTCTTTCTTTCCCTGTATGTAAATTTCAAAAATATGGATCTGTTTTAATACCACCAACATGAATTCAGCATTCTAGCCATTCCATTTTCTTTTTGCAGCTTCTTTATCCAACAGAGAGAATCTTAGTTTTCATTATCTGCAATATATCTATTAATTTGTTCACTTCTAATAGACATGTAAATTAGTTTCACAATTTCCAACCTACACCCCTTTGAGAAACAGTCATCAACTATAGTGTAGTGTATATATATATATTTTTTAAATGTATTTAGCCTTAGAATATTTAGTCAAACACCATTTTTCTAAAGTTACTTAGGTCAGCTCCTTTCTTCCCCATCTCATTCAGTGTGTTTTTATGATTCATTTTTCATACAGAGTCATCTGTAATAATCTGCATTTCATCTTTCCCCCATATTCTGATTTTTTTTATTTTACATACACAAATTTGAATTTTTGTGGTGTACAGTAACATGGGTTTGATAGATGAATAGAATCCACCACTATGGTTCCATGTAGAACAGTTTGACATCTCCAGAATGTCCTCTGCCTACACCTTTAAGAACAACATCTCTCCCCAGCTACTGGCAACTACTAATCTGCTTTCCTTCCTAGTGTTTTGTTTCTTTAAGAGTGTCACATGAATGGAATTATGTAATTTGTAGCCTTTGATATTTTACTTCTTTTGCCTACCAAAAAATGTATTTTATGATCCATCCATGTTTTTGTATAAATCAACAGTCTGTCCATTTTATTGTTGAGGAGAATTCCATTGTATGCATGTACCACAGATTTATTTACCTATTCCATGTTGAGTATATGTGGGTTATTTACAGTCTGGGGCAATTATGGAGTAAGTTGTCATAAACATTCATGGACAGGTTATATTGATTGAATGAAAGTTTATACTTCTCTTAGGTAGACACCTAGGAGTGGAACTGCTGAGTCATGTGGTAGGTGTATCTTTAGATTTATAAGAAACTGCCAAACTATCTTCCAAAGTGGCTGGACCACTTTGCATTTCTACCAGCAACATACGAGAGTTCCAGCAGCTCTGTATCCTTACCAGCATTTGCTGTTATCATTTCTTGTTTTTTTTTTTTTTTAACTGTAGAGACTTAAATAGATATGTAGTAGTATTTCATTACTGATTTGATTTGCATTTATATGATTAATTTTGTTGAAAATCTTTTCATATGCTTATTCATTTTCCATATATATTTTTGAGAGAGGTGTCTGATTAATCTTTTTGCCCATTTTTGGAGGGTAGTTTGCTCTTTTATTATTGAGTGTTGAGAGTTCTTTATATATTCTGAAGACAAGTTCTGTGCAAGAAATATTATTTGCAAATACTTCTACCCATATCATGATTAATCTTTTCATCCAATGGCAGTCTCTTTCACAAGCAGAATTTCAAATTTTAAATTTTAATAAGTTCCAATTTACCATATTTCCTAGTATGGGATATGTTAGGTGTCCTAGTACTAGGAATGTGCTTTTGGTATCAAATATAAAATTATTTGCCTAATCTAAGGTCATGCATATTTTCTCCTAGATTTCTTTCAGAAATTAATTAGGTCTATGATAAATTCTGAGGTAATTTTGGTATAAATTGTGATGTAGACATTGAGCTTTATTTTAGTTTCTTGACATAATAACATCCAACCGTTCTGGCACCATTTGTTGAAAAACCTGTAAGAACTTAAAGGCTAGTCTCAAGTACTCAAACCTCAGGTAGATGGCCCTGTGCTCATTTAAATGACCTAAGAACTCACACGCAAGGACTTAAAGCCTTAAATTCCAAAATAAAACCCAGAGTATGGCCTTTGGAGTCAGTCAAACTTAGTTATGAATCCAGGCTCCACACCTGGTAGCTTTGTATTTATCTTTTGCTTGCTCTTCTTGAATACAACTAAAGTTAAAACAGGATACAGCTAGAAAGAATACAGGTAATGCTATTTTTCTACTCTACTTTTCTTGTTAACAACGATAATTTACATAGCACTTGTTTATTTTATTATGACAATGAAAACTTTATAATAAATTTCTAACATACAGTTTTTGAAATGAAGATAATTTATTATGTGATAAGGCATTTGGTTTTTACATATATGGAAAGAGAGAGATGGAACGGGGACATATGTTTCTGAAAATCCAGATTCCACAGAGAAGTGAACACACTAAAATTCCTTCCGCCATAGCTTTTCTTAATTCTTCTATACCGCCCTAGAAAGAATGAATTGATCTTGAATTACAGTGTTTCAGAACGTTATAGAAATCTCTAGCACTTACTAGTTTTTACTTTTATTTTTTTCCGCTAAGATACAAAAACTGATTGAGGAGATGTAATGTGCTGAGCACCCTGTTAGGCAGTATGGATACAAAAGTAAAACATGGAGTTTTACTTATTAAGTCGTGGTGATCTATTTAAGAGACTCTCTTCCCTAACAGATCTTGAGCAGGCACTGGTTTCTCCATGTATGCACCCTACTACATCTTGATGATGAGAGTTTCTTTGATGGAAATGAGAAGATGGGCTCTCATGGGGACTTCAATGGTATTTACAGTCTTAACTCATCTTCGTAAATATCCAGGCAAGATATTAAATCTTCATAAATGCCAGTGTACTGGATGAAGTTTACCATTGAAAGGGAATGTTAGATGAGAGAATTTAATGAATTAACAAATATTCAGGGAAGTTATGTGCATAAATCTAATGTAGTGATTTCACACCAGAAAAAACAGAGAGGAAAAGGCATCAGTGACTAATGAATTTTGACTCTCCTTTGTTTCCTACTTCTTACATTCAGGTTTTTTCTTCTTTTGAGAAAGTTCATGTACCCTGTAATTTTAGAATAATTTACTTACTTATGAAAACACTGTCGGGGCACCTGGGTGGCTCAGTCGGTTAAGCCTCCGACTTCGGGTCGGGTGGCTCAGGTCATGATCTCATGATTAGTGGATTCAAGTCCTCACATGGGGCTCTTTGCTGTCAGTGCACAGCCCACTTTAGAATCTCTGTCTCCCTCTCTCTCTGCCCTTCCCTAGCACTCTCTCTCCGTCTCTCTGTCTTTCTGTCTCAAAAATAAATAAACACTAAAAAAAAAGAAAACATTGTCTATTTGTTGGGCTTTTTATACAGCCTCTTTAATAACAGGTTTTCTGAAGTTCTGTGTTTATAACTTGTTAATATGGTTAAATATAAAACCTTCTCCAAAGAAAATAATTACTGAAGCTTCTATTCTTGAAAAGAAGAAAAGAAGTTATTTTATGAAAACCAAGTTCCTCACTTCTTGTTCAACAGCAACTAGCTGTGATTATTGTGTACCAGTAGACACTGTGCTAGGTTCCAGGAATGTACACATGAATTAGACGTTGTTCATACTTCAGGAAACTTACAACTGATGATTACAAAGCTCAGAGTGAAAGTCAGTAGAGCAAAGAGGAATTATAGCTAACCCAAATAGGAATATCTGGGCAGGCTTCCTGAAGGACAAACAAAAATGGTGATAAAACAGGAGTGAAGGAGCAATGGGAAATGAATCTCAGGCTATAGTTAAAATACATAATGGAAGAATGCTTGGAAATGGTATCCCTGCTTAGAAATAAAAAGCAAATCCTGTATGGAAGAAATATTAATTTTAAAGGAAAAATTATAAAAGATGATGTTGAAGACTTCAGCAGAAATCAGAATCACAAAGGACCTTTATTGCTATGCTAAGGTTTGGAACTTTATTGCAAAGGTCAGATGCCCAAGGATTTTACACATAGTATGACGTTATTAGATTTGCTTTTACAAAGGCAACTTTAGCAGCAGTGAGGAGAACAACTTGTAAAGAGGGGGGATTAGTAGGGGGAGAAAGACCAATAACAAAGAAAATATGAAAACCTACATGGAAAGTACTGAATTGAGCTAGTGGCTCTGAAGAAGGGAAGTGAACTGAATACATGAGACATTGACAATTTTAATATATCTTGTACTGGTTGAATATACAAAATGAAAAAGAATCAAAGATTCAAGCTTGGAGGATGATGGTTTCATTCAACAAAAGACGGGAGCCATGAGAAATATTTTGGAAGAAAACAGTGAGTTCAGTTTTTTTTTTTTTTTTATGTTAATAAGAGGAAATGAGTGGAAATTCCTGGAAAACTTTTGAATAAATTTGGATTTCAGGAGAGAGGTCAAAATGGGAACTTTAGACTTAAAACAAATTGGCACATGGATATGTGAAGGCACAAAAGTAGATATAACTATCATGAGTGTGGAGTAAGAATAGGAGAGGCAGAATACAACTCTGGAGCTGAACAAATTTAATAATATATAGAGAAAGCATATTTCATGAAGGAAAAACTAGGAAGTTAAGTCAGAGTCACAGGAAGGCCACCAGGAAAAATGCTGACCGAGCAAATAATGGATGGCATGGTATTAAGGAGGTAGTGAACAATCACAGCTATTCGATTTAGGGGGGAAAATGGACTCTGCTTACTATGACAAATATATCAGTAAAACTGAAGGATTGCAGGACAGGTTACATGAATACAGTAAGTAATGAAAAGTTAGAAATTGGAGAGAGAGAGAGCGTGCACAAATGATTCTAAGAAACTGAAATGAAGGAAAGTGAAGCAATGATAGTTGATAGAAGGCACAGTGCTAAGAAAACAGGTTTTTTTTGTTTTTGGTTTTGGGTTTTTTTGCATTTTAAAGGCTCTAAAATTACTAATGAAAGGGCCTCAAGAAAAGATTGAGGATGCTAGAAAATGCATGTATATAATCCACAGTTACATGTATAAAAAGTAACCTTACATGAATGACTTCCATTTAATTTCTATTTTAACAGAGGCCAGGAAGCAAAGATGAATATATAAGTACCTTCATGTAATAATTATTCAGGCCTCTATTTCATTTTTGAAAACAAAATAGGGTACTGTTATGAAAGAGAAAGAGGAAATGGGGCAAAGTTGGGGAGGTACTGGCTTGAGGACATAGTAAGGCTTGACATAGCTAATTGGAGAAATGCAAGATAGCTGATGAAGATCACACAAAGGATTGGTAGATACAGTTAAGGAAGAACCTAAGATTGGAAATGAGGGTTTAGAGTCCTAAAGTATGAGTAGAGAAGGCACATCTTCATACTTCACTGGGATTGAAATTTTCCATATAGTACAAGAAAATAAAGAGAGATCATTTGAGGGTACTATCAGAAGATTTGAAATTCTCTAGGATAGAGAGAATACAAATTGAGTAGATGAGGGAAACAAAAGTTTGGGAGAAAAAGTATGTACCTGTGTTTGATGGTGTGTCATCAGGGCTACCTAAAGTCAACGAGGTGTAAAAATAGCTGGGGACAAAGACTGACCCAGATGACAGAAGATCGTCAGTTGAGATTAGTGAAGGACAGAAAGTGGCAAAAGACTCAAATATGTACACTTGAGTCTTTGTGTGTTGTTATTGTTTTATCATTGTTATTATTTTTGGTTTGGTTTTGTCAGTTTAAGTGTTTGTTTTAATAAAGCTTTTAATTTGAATGAAACTACTGTTTGGAAGTTACATAGGATGACGTCAAATGTATTTCTAAGTGTCATATGGGGAAAACAGTAGTGAATAACCATAAGGGCTTTGGGACAAGAAGCTTTCTTGTGAGAGACTCAGATTTTAGCTAAGAAGGAAGTAGAAGAATTTGAGATGAGGTTAAAATTGTTTAGTAAGGAATAGAGTTCCAAAAACAGAGATGAAATACGTAGAAGTTAAAGGAAAAAAAAAAAAAAAAAAAAAAAAAAACTGAGCGAGGAGGGATCATTAAATAATTACATTTGCAGAATTAACATTTCCAAGAGTGCAATCTGTAAGAGATAGGTAGATAGGTTAGTTATAACAACTGGTTACCAAAGCAATTCAGCTTTGTTCTTCTGGGCACATGGTAGGATTGTAATTTTCAATTCCTTTGAAGTTAGGTCCGTCCAAGTGATTTGACTTGGTTAATGTAACGTGAGGGAAAGTGACATGTGTCACTTCCTAGTGAACACTTTGAGAGTCAGTGTATAATTTTCCATGTTCCTATCACACTGTGGCAGTGGTAATGATTGGGGCCTCCTTGACAACCTGAATTGGACACAGTATGCAAAATAAATTCCAAAATTTTGTATTATATCACTGATATTTAGGGATGCTTAACTCAGCAGAAACTATTCTTCCTGACAGAAACAATGAACAAGGACACCAGGATAGGCCATAATGTTCTCAGAGTTCCAAACACTGCAGAACTGTGGTAATAAAGGTACTTCAAAGAATTCACAGAGAATCAAACCTCAATGATCAGGCAATGTTTACAGTAGCCTAGTCTGTAAGCTCTATAGATAAGTACAGTATTAGGTTTAACGTCAATTTTTGCCTTCTAACAAAATCAGTCTATGTTTCTGATGAATTGTGTATGTAAAACAAAAGAGTAAGGTCAATGCATAACTTTGAAAACATATCAATCTATAAAACTATATACATACATATATATACACATATATATATTTGTTGTTTATATTTATACAAGAATAGAAAATTCTGTGCTCAGATTTTTTCCCTTTCTTTCTTTTTTTATATTTCAAGAAGCACTTCTCTGGGAAATAAAATCACAATTTCAAGAATTATAATTATGTTTATAACATTAGGTTGTTAAAATATGATATATGCTTTAGTGGTTTTTAACATTCATTAATTTGTGAACATTTCATTGTATATACATGTATCACAACACATTTATATATATATATATATATATATATATATATAACTGAATTGAAAATAAGAAATATTTTTATAAATAAAAATGTGATTTGATTTTCTCTTAGGAAATTAACATTTCACATATTATTGCAATAAACTTTAAAACATTGCACAGATAACACATTTTTTTCTGTATCATTCATGGCTTTAGAAATTCAAAAAAATTTCAAAAATTTATTTGACTATCTTAGATTACCAAGAAATTTCTTTACTTGAAATTTTAAATATTAAAAAAAAAGCATGGAAAACAAATGCATTCTCTATGGTATAATAAAGATTAAGTAGATGTACTTATAGGCAAAATAGGTTGCCATCTTTGGGTTCAGATTTAATAGTCACCAAGATATATCTATCTAGCTGTTAAATAGTCTGAAATTTCTACTACTAGAGACACATTTCTTTAGGTTCATCTTTCAGAAGCCATTCATATTTTTAAATGCAACTGCTTCAGGGAACTAGGGATAGAAGGAATGATTAAATTAATTCACAAGAAATTGTTGACATTCATCAGATTAACTTTGTTCTAAACATGGGACACTAGGACATCAGTAGTGCACAGAAGATAATGTAGTAAAATCACTCAAAAATTACTAAACCAAGAGAGAATAGAGTTTTCCAACCTAGAAGTCTATCTTTTCAGGTAAACTCCCTGTCTTACACTATTTTTTAATACGCACCAAATACACAATACAAAGTAGAATCTCAATAGAGGCTTGCTGCTGATGATAATGTCTTCTCGGAGGTTAACTCCCATGATCTTTGAGAGGAGAAAAAAAACAACATGATTTCCTAATACCCCATGTTTTTAAAAATCGAATGATAAAGCTCTTGTGGTCCACAAACAAAACTATGCACTACTTGATCTTTCATTACCATAAAACGGAACGGTATTTGGTGATACTGACTGTTGCCAGCTAGAAAAACAGGGAAAAGCACAATGTAGGTGCTATGGTCTCATGAACATTGTTTAAAAAATTGCTTTATGTCTGCAACATGTTTTGTTTTAGGCCCATTTCATTTTCTTTCATTCTTGATTTTATTCTTACTGATTTTCAAATCAATAAAATAGAAAAATAGATTCTGTGCAAAGTAATTGTCAGAACTCTGTTAATTTCTGTATAGTAAATACAAATATATCAATAGCAATAGTTATAGTCATAGCTATAGCTATCTACCCATATGTTTATGTAATACCCCTCTTTTATGTATGATGATATTATACTTGTTGGTGAAGGTACAGTGTAGAGTGACAGAGGTTAAAGTCTTTGTTGTCTAACTTAGAAAAATTAACAGCGGCAATCTTTTCCCTCATGAATGCATTTCTCATTTCTAAGGGTTTGCACTTTGGATTTAAAAATGTGTGTTTAGAGATGATATATAGGTCAAAAGGATTGAACAGCTTTACTTTCTTCTACATGGTGAAAGAGATCAACTTTTTCTAAAGTGCAGTTTTAGAGACAGTTTGGGAATGTATTGACTTCTCTACTAGTAAAACGCAGGGGTAAAATTCCATAAGCAGTTAGTGAGGTGAAAGAAACTTCAGACAGGGGACTGGAATCAATGGCCTCAAAATGAAATCCTTCACTCTATTCTAGCTTACAGAACACTATCATACTGACTTGAATAACTATGTACTGTTTGCCATACACAAAATTTGCATTTGATATTAATAGTGAGAAAATTTAGAGTCAGAATTTTATACCTTAAAAAAGATTGAGTGTCTTTCAATTAACTACCTGATAAACAAATCATGAATAATGGTTTAACAGGGAAGCTGACGAGCTTGACATATGTTGTTGCACATCTCACTTGGAAAAATTGGTGAATACACTTATCATATCTATTAATTAGGTATAAGTAGGGACAAATTAAGCACCATGTATGACAAGCAGTCCATTGGAAATTGAGTGTGAAATAAAGATGTTTCATTTCATCAAGTTAGAGTGAGAAATTAGAAGGCAACTGTGTACAGCTGGGTCAAGGTCACAATTTACGTTTACATCATTCACATTGTTTTGTCTACTTTCAAATTATGTCAGGGTGATTCAGGATTTTTTAAAAATATTTGGTATAATTAAAATAACACATTTTAGTTCCTACAAAATAATGTGTGGAGCAAGAAGAGATCTTGCTAAATTTTCTGGGTAGATTTTTTTTAATGGTCAGAAGAAATATGAACTCTTATCTTCTATTTTCAGCTAACTCTTACCTCTTGCCTTCCAGCTTTCTGATACTACAAATCCAACAGCATATCCACATTGTCAGAAGACAAACTTGAAAGGGATTTCATATGGTGAAATCAGTTAGATAACTCTTGAGGACAAAATGGCAATGTAAAAATATCCTCTAGCAGCTTGGCCAGTATACAACAAATCTAGGTCATTCTATTCAGCAGGAAAAGTTATTAGAAGTCCTCTCTTACTTCTTCTACAAGAGAAGCGACCCCACAAAATCAAATGACCTGTGAATTCTCTTTGGGGGAAGTAACATGCTCTAAACATTCCAGCAAGTATATGTGTACTATTAAGTAAGATTGTAAAAATTTGAAGATTCAAAACTTGTTACAAAATAACATAATTAAATAAAACCAACTGTTTCAAGCATCTAACACTTAACTAGTATATGCCAAACAAAGTGCTTGGCAAAATTTTTAAAGGATACATAAGTAAAACAGTTCCAGCTCTTGGAGCTTAGTGGAATGAGCTTTTGCATATATTGTCATGTTTTGATTCATAAATATGTATTGGTACAGCAGTGGTATGTGTGCTCATGTGCTCATAGATATAACATTTAGAAGAGAGACAAAGATCAGATGTGAAGGTAAGATTCAGCTGATATACGGCTTCAACAAGCTAAAGACTTGCTCTTGCTGACTTACTACATTCCAACTCCTCCTGTTGCTTCTCCACGAACCATGAACATTAGAGGAAGAGAGCCATTTTGGAATTCAAACACGAAGGGGTCCCTGAAGCAATTATTCTTTGTGAACCATTGCCAGGGCCAACATCTGCAAAATCTCTGGGCAGTAAAATGTGGGACTCTGAATGCAGAGCCATCAGCTATGTGGTTCTGGACATTCACAAGCATCCTCCTCAGCTGAGCTGAGATGTGATCATTCTAAATTTATGCAAAGCTGATGAGAGGGCCTTTAACATTACAGGCTGAGAAAAGCTGCTTTCTTTCTTTTAAGACCTGTTACCATCTGATGTAATTTGCAAAAATTGAGCTTTCTCAAGAAATAAAAATACCTGATTACTTACCTATTTCAGAATATTTGAAATCTGTGCCTGTTAAAAGTAATAACAGGATAGGTGACTCCAAATCCTATAGGGACGTATTTGATTTAGTGAGAGAATCTTGTAACTGTGAAGGCACAAACACTTAACCAATTGAGAAATGCAAACTCAACCTGAACAACGATCATGTAATGTTTTAGTTTAGATTTATTAGCTATAAGATGGTATGTGTCCAAGAATATCTCAAACAATTTTCAGGTTTTTCAGTGCAAGAACCCTCAATTTGGATTATTTTAAGCACAGTGAAACTGAACAAAATTTAGAAACTGAAATTTTTAAAGAATATGTAAATAAAAAGATTGTTTTATAGTGTAAATATGCCAGCTTTCATCTAAAAAGAGTATTTACCAAAAGAAGATCTAAGTGTTTAATTATAATTTTTATTAATGTTCTGTGAGGGAGCCCATGAATAAGGATAGAATATGAAATACTAGTTTAGGATCAATTTTTTTTAATTAACCACCCCTCTTACAGCCAAACACCTGTTTCATGGTTGTTGCATGTATAATTAATGCAGCCTAATGAACATGCTTCATCAAAACCTCTCTGTGGTTTCAAAATACAATCAGAGTGGTAGGTATTACATTGTACAACATTTAAGAAATACACAGTAAAATTTTAAAAGTATATCTTATGGCATTTTAGTTCAAAAGACAGTATACCTGGACTGACACAGTTCTCTACAGAATTATATAATAATTGCTATGATTTACCACCACATATCAATATATATGGAGACTCATTTGCATAGACACTTTTATTGCCAGCCTAGATGCTCCTGAAAGCATGCACAGTTCCTGCTTGCCTTGATATATTAGGTATCAGTGACAAATCAGCTGTCCTGAACTATACCTCAAGCTCGGCCACTCTCCCACTGTTCCCACTACAGTCTTTTCTCAGGCATGTTCTGCAATCACAGTGAAGGCATTTATCCTCCTGCAAGCAAGCACGATTTTAACCCTTCAATGTAAACAAAGTGGAAAGAATTATAAGACAAAAAATACTTTATAAGCACCAATATCTTTCAAGTTCACGTCTCTGAACAAAACGTAAAAATGAAAAGAGCAAATGGCCACAAATATTTGCTTACAGGTAAAATTGTATGTAGCCATTGATTCCCGTTATGATTACTGTGAAAAAAAAAATCATGTGCCCATTGTTAGAAACAAAAAAACAAACATCATGCTATTAATTTTTATTTCAAGTGAGACTAGAACTCTACACGATGATGCCAATAAATGCTACCATTTAATTAATAAAATGTAATATCTTCTCTCATTGGGCTGCTGTAACAATATAATACAGGCGGGGTGGTTTAAGCTACGGAAATTTATGTACTCACAGTTATGAAGGCTGTAAGTCCAAGATCACAGTGACACCATAATCAGTTTCTGGTAAGGACTCTTTTTCTGACTTGCAGACAGCTGCCTTCGCACTGTGACCTCTTTCTTTGGTGTGTATAGGCAGAGAGAGAAAAATTTCCTCTCTCCTTTTTAATAAGGCCACTGATCCTATCAGATTAGGATCTCAACCTTATGACCTGACCTCATTTAAACTTAACTACCTCCTATATGCAGATACGGTTAGACTTGGTTTAGGGTTTCAACATAGGAATTTAGCAGGAAACAAAATTCCTGAGGGGATAGGAATCATATCCATACCTACCATATACACATTTGTTTGGAGGCAGTACAAAATGTGGGGATCTGAAATAATGCAGTTTTCTGGGGATATATGTTGTTTACAAGACATAAATACTCATAAAACAACATCCATTCTAAACTGAATTCTGCAGTGAACTTTTTCTGTGAATAAAAATTATAAAGTGAAAATTCTGATTTCACTTGCATTCAAGTAGATTTCTACTGGTTTCAAATTCCATTTATTTACCTTACATACACTTTATATAACAAAATTGTTACACACATATTTGTCTGGGATAAGTAAAAACAATGAAAAATGTCTTCATATATGGAAAGATAAAATATTCATTTATTCAGAAATATTACTCAATGTCTACAGTGTGGCATAGTGTCTTCTAGGAATCTAGCATATATTCATGAGCAAAACAGCAAGAAGCATTGCCTTTATCAAACTTACATATAAGTGAATAATGTATTTATTTATCAAAATAGTGTGGCAAACATTTTGGTGCAATAGTGAACATCTTTTTTAATTAATGGCCATTAACTAGTTTCATACTACGAAGATTCTTTTTTCTATACTTATTCACTATCTCCACCCTCTGTGAAATAAGTGGAAAATATTATTTAGAAATATTAGTTCCTCTTACCACCAAATACATTTCTAATCATCTTATCAAAAATATTAACATCACAACTGAGGTTTAAGACGTAATTGCACTTAACTTGGTTCCTAAATTCAAGGGAAGGTTGTAGATTAACTTCCTGGATTTGGAAGCCTGACAACTTGGGTTTGACACCCGGCTATGGCTTTTAACTACTTCTGTGAACATAGATAAGTGATTTATCAATAAGCTTCTTTGTCCTCACCTATAAAATGATACCAATAATACTTACCTTATAGCATACTGTGTACCTAAATGCATAAGGTCTTACATGTAGTTCATAATATAATAAAATCAGCTATTGTCTTTTATTTAAAATTAGAAATCTACATCTAAGAACACACACATCTATCTATCTATCTATCTATCTATCATCTATCATCTATCTGTATCTATTTACCAACCTAAAACTTAATGAAATTTAAAAAAAGAATCTTTCTTAATACCATAATATATCCAATCAAAACTTTATAAGGGAAACATCATTTATTAACAACCCAGATCCTCTATGAAGTCAATATCTGATTTTTAAAAAATCATTTGAAGAAATACATTTTTGAACAGGATATGTGTTACTTTTGAAGGCACATGTTCTCTTTAGCATTTGAGTTCAACATAATTTGAGAACATCAGTTATTTTTCTGTTAAAATAAAAGCAATACTTAATCATTTTAAAAGGCATTTTCCTATGCCCTAGAAACCTGTAATGTCACTTTGAGAAGTAATAATCCAAGGCATGGGCAACTATTAATAAGTGACTTTCAATTAAATGCACAATGTAATATTGACTACTTTCCTTTCCTTTTTGTACTAAAAGTTTTCCTGCTACTATTTTTAAATCATAACTGTAGATAAATTAAAATATAGAAGTAATCTGAAAAGACAAACTATGATATTGCAGCAAAATAAGCAAAGTTAGTGTAATGTATTCTTGGTGGGCACATGATCGGATAGATTAGAATACTAGAACTCATATCATAAGTTTCTTCACTACAGGTAAATGCTTCTATTTCCAGGATAGCAGTCTTTACTTTCTCTCAAAGGATATGGTCATAAAGAAGAGGTATTAGTTTTAATAGATTTCTGATTTCAACAGAAGAAAGGCAGTATATAAATCCAAAATATTACTTAATTCCCCAGCCTTCAAACTATATTTGTCCAACCATATAAAATTGCTAAATACTCCTAATGTTTTTTCACAAATTTCAAAAGAAGACCTATAGTAATATGATTTAAAATGTGGTTTAACCATATTGTAAAAAAAAAAATACCAAAGAATTTTCTCCTGCTTAGTTTTGGAATTGTAGTCTTGTTCAGAGCACTTCTTCTACACTGAGTCATCTAATTATTATATATGCAGTACAAACAACTGCCCATGTGGTATTAACCCACCAAAAATATGTAGGATTTCATGTCATAACCTACAAGTCCATAACTGGTTTATAGCTTTTTAATAATATAGTTCTAGTTTGATGTTATTTACTTCTTGCCTTAGGCAGTCTGTGAGCTCACTGCAGATTCTTGAGGAAACAAACCTCACTAGAAATCATAACACAAAATTGTGGATAAAATATTACCCGAAAAGATACAGGCAGAGGTTTTCAACAGTCAGGAAGGGGATCCACAAGGATTTTCTAAATGTATTTTTTTCCTGACAAAAATGCTATACTGGAGAATTTGCCTACCATAGAGTCATCACCTGGCTCTCTCCTTCTGCGTCTATTTTTACAATTGCTCTTCTCCCACTTTACAAAAAATAAAGCACACCTTTCAATCATCCCGCAATGAGAACACTGCCTTAAGACTATGTTGTCCAATAAAGGAGTCAGTAACTTCAGTGGCCCTTCAGGCTTAACTATTAACATTAAATAAGGTTAAAAATTCCATTCCTCACTACCACTGCCCACATTTCAACTCCTCACTAGACACATGTGGTTCATGGCTACTGGATTGGCCAGTACAGATTAGAACATCCTCGTCATTTATTTATGTTTTTTTTGAAAACATTCTTCTAAAATACAAAGACCCGGGAAGAAAATAAAGGGACACAAGTCTACAGGTTAATAATAATTAAGACTTCAAAGAATAAAATATTGTTTTTCACTCAGATAAAATTCTTTTAGGAAGTAAAAGGAAATAATATATTAAAGCAGAAAATGATGTATGGACAAAATATATCCATATTTTGAAGACGGATGATTGTCTCATATTGATGAAGGATTAGTATATCATTGGATACATTTAAAAATAGAGATATAATAATTCTTTAAAAAATTATTAATAGAAATTATTCTGTAATTTATTAACAGAAATTACATTAATTGCCACTACTTCACCTATGAGAAAAATGACAGATTTCAAACTAAATAAGTACAAGAATACACATATTTTAAATTTTTGTTTTGGAATTCTGGTTGTGGGGGCAGTTTGAAGAGTGCTATTCAAACTCTTTTCTTTGGTTTTCACACCAGAAATCACTTACACCTAATCTCTGAATTTCAAATTATTCTGGGTAGTTTCCACTAGCTGCCTTCACAATCCCTGGCCCCTGTTTTTTAACTTGATTCTCTTCCGCTACTGTCCATATAAAAGAGTCTCCCAAAATTAAGACAATTTCTTCCT
The DNA here is from genome assembly GCF_023721935.1 of Panthera uncia. Taxonomy (NCBI): domain Eukaryota; kingdom Metazoa; phylum Chordata; class Mammalia; order Carnivora; family Felidae; genus Panthera; species Panthera uncia. Next base: position 34,932,240 of record NC_064807.1, read on the forward strand.
TGTTAACTTATTGGCAATGAGGACTGAGACTCCTTACATAGACAGTACTACAATAAAGGAGGAAGTGCTTCTGGTTATGGACCCTCAATGATAGAATCACCAAGGGAATGTCAGAAAGGGGAGTGGCCAAAACAAGAGGTTATATGTGTCCCAGGAAAAGTTTCATGACCTATGTGATCATTTTGATTGCAGGCCAGCAACAAATTAGGATCCTGGGTCAGGAAATCCATACATAACCTTCCATCTTTATCTAGTTTCTCAGTTCCACTATTATTTCTGTTCCTCTTTCAGAAAACGTCTTATTCAGTGTAATGCACAATGGAAAAGCAACTTCGTTTACTTAGCATAGCTCTCACAAAGTTTGGAATAATACATTAGAGGAAAGATAAATACAACTGAGAAAGGTGTTATTTAGCATCAGGGTATGGTGTGGACAGATAGACACTAAGAATAAACAATTCAATGGACTCCAGTCTGTATCATTTATCCTTTTAAGTCAGGTAAATCTTCTCCAAAGTTTTCTCATGCTTCCCCAAAGAGGCATGGGGATTAATGACATGGTGTGCTACTGATACCAAAAAGAACAGAATCCCAAAGAGCTGAGAGACAAGGGAATGGGTAACAAAAAATAGTGACATACTCGGGGAGTCTATTTTCAAAGCACATAAACTATTGTATGAACATGATTCATCCATTAAAATACAGAAATTAAGCATGGGAGGGGAGCATAACGTGGACTGGAAGAAGACATAACTGCAAAGAAGTCATAAATGGCATGTAGATTGTCATATAATTAAACAAGCATCAGGATTAATAACAATTAATAATAATGTAAAAAGATAGACCCACTGGATATTTAAGCCATTAGAAAATGGAACAAATGGAGGCTAATTCAAGAATTTACCCTAAAACTCAATCAAGTTGAAGGACCTATACATATAATCAACATAAGAAGATTCACACTGACAATTTTATTAACAGCAACTATAATGATTTGTTTTTTAAAGTTCATGTAAAATGTAGATCCATTACATCAGGAGACATGAATTTATTTACTAATAATTACTTATGATTCATTCTGCCTCTTTAAAGATAATACTTGAATATTCAATATATATGTAGCATTATGAAATAGAGAATTATGCGGCTCCTGAGTAACTAAAATTGATTATAGTCATCTTTCTTTTATTACATATCATATCTTAAATTATCCATAATAGGTTAGGGTAAAGATAATATTTAAAACTAATTATCGATCAAAATTCCAATTTATTCAATGTCCTTCCCCTCAAAATGTTGACCAGAGTTCCTACAGATCACATCCCACAACATATACACACACCCTGGAGTGAAAGGTCCATGAGAACAAGTATCTGATACATATCTGTGCAGTGAGTCCTACTTTAAGTTCCCACAGCAGAAGTTTTGTTTGTTTTGTTTTCTTGTTTCTCATTTTGAGGCCATAAATAAACATTAAGTGTGATGAGCACTCGGTGATGTATGGAATCGGTGAATCACTATATTGTACACCTGAAACTAAGATAACACTATGTTAAATATACTGGAATTAAATTTTTAAAAAAAGGAAATTGCTTTGCTAGTACAAGGCAATAATCATCAATGGATGCTAAAACCAAAAATAAATAATACTGATAGAAAATAGGGTATCTACATAGCTTTAAAGCATCTATAATAAATTATAACCAGCTCTACTATTATGGGATGTGTTCTTAAACATCACCATGCCATGCAAAATTGCACAATAAAAGCTACAAGGTTTATGGGAAAATATAAGGCTATCATAAGTGACAAATAAAGAAAAAAGATAGAAACCTAATAAAAATAGTAGCATGTTAAGTGGTTAAGACATTATAATCAACATGGCACTTTACTTTAATAAGACTTGAAATTTGCTTCTAGTTACCAATGTTAGATGGATTGCAGCTTGTAAATTATTGTGAAGCAGTGGAAGAAAGTTTATCTGAAATTGGGTAGAAAATTATAACATCAAATGTGGGTGGGGTTGTTTCATGACTCACATGGGCAACTGACGTAGTAGGCAGATGTTTTGTGGGGCAAGCATGTGTGTGTTTTGTGTATTCCCAGTTGGTCCAACTGGGTATAGTTTCCTGTGTTCATCTAGTGTTTCCCCAGGACAAAATCACACATAAACGAACATACAACTTTTATACTCAGTTAGTTCCCGAACATACCAATCACACAGGAACAAATCTGTGTTTTCAAAAGAAACATTATAGCCAAACTAGCTGTACTTATTGGAAAGTGGAATTTTAGAGCAGAGCAATCTAACAGATGGCACCTTAACCAAATGATCACAGGTAACATTACTAATAATGGGAAAAGTTGCATTGCCTGCTATTCAATTTAATAGTTGATTCAAAAAGTACTCCCCAATGACCACATGAACAATGTTTGCACACCTTTTCTAAGATTTCTGTCGAAATTCACTTTGTGATGTAAAAACCTTGTATTAAAGACTACTACTCAATATTTCTTTAACAATCTTGTACCAGAAAAACTCTCTCCTAAATAACACATTTTATTTCTTCAGACAATATTTTTCTTTTTTGCTGTGTTTATAAGAACTCTCACAACAAAATGTAATGCTTCATAACTAAAAACCTCGTAGGCACTGGATTTCATTTACTTACCTGCTCATATGGATTTATGGCTCCTCATGTAAAGTTTCAGAAATCTACCCATCCATCCATATATCATTTATATATTAAGCAACTCATTACACGCTGACATGAAAAATATCCTCATATTGTATCCTTATTTGTAGATTGGAAAATCCTTTTGGGGTGGTATTCATAGTCAAGCATAGGTGTATAGAAAACTGTCGCACTGGCTCTCACTTTGTTGATTTAATTCCATTGTACTGAAACAGTCTACTTTGACACACATGGCATTCTGTTGTGGTTTTTTGTTTGTTTGTTTTTTAATCAGTAATATGTTAAAGATTAAGGTATGCATAAAGTACATTTCACATATTTATAAATAATAATTCATACATCAGAAAATGATGTATACTAACCCCTCCAGCTGCCTTACCATGTATGCAATATGTAAATACTGGGAAACTAAGAACTTTTTCTTAGAATTGACAGGCTTTTATGAATGTAAGGTAAAATAAAACTATCTTCATAATTATATATTTCATCTGAATACTAGTTACCTCTCTTGTCTTTTAAACACTCTCTCACATGTATTTCAGACAATATAATTCCATGAGGTTTCAACAGGAAGCCTTTTTCATTAAAATTGTTCAATTAGAAGTTGTCTGTATTTCAATATTTTTCTAAGTGAAGATTTTAATAATAAATATGAAATATATTTTGTCCTAACTTCTAAATATTTTTAATTTTATTTTTATTCAAAAATAATTCTGTTGAAAGTTTAAAACCTCAAATTCTTCTACAACATATTTTATTGAGGTAAACCCTCACTGTTTTCATCAAATTATTCAAGGCTTATGTCAGCACTGTGTTGTGATGAGATTCAAAGAAGGCAATACTCTTTCTTTACTGAGGTACATATCTTAAATTTTAATATCAGAGTTCCAAAAAGATGTCAAAATCACACCATGGGACCACCCTCTAGAGTTCAATACTGAAAATACAGCATACTTAGACTTTTATTAGAGAAATCCCTCCATCATTTCAAATTAAATGTAATGATTTTGTCTGGAGGAAAACAGATTATCTCTACCCATCATGAATTTTCATGATTTTCTTGTAGTTGAATATAACTGTGTAACCAAATTTTACTTTCTGCTTAAAATTATGGTTTTGTTTTTGAACTTGCTGATTCAGACAACATACTTAAAGGCAAAAACAAGTGATTTGATATGAGTTTTCTGGGTATTTACAGTCCATAAACATAAATATGTAGTTAAAACTGTCCAGAAATATTTAGACATGCATTTCAAAAATGGAAACACAAAACCTTAACTGAAAAAGACAAAAGTTATGTTTACCTGGCCATTGCTAGGTAGGCAGACATGATTTATGCTCCCCAAGGTCCCCAGGGCAAATTGTACTATCCATACCAAGAAGAAGAAAAAAAAAGATGGTATATTACTTTTAATTTGCTATTAATCATCTGCATTTCCTATTCAATTTTGGGAGGCAACGTTTCATTTAATTAGTCCTCTCATTATAAATATTTCCCCTAGTGATTCAGTTGACACAAGTTTTCTGACACGAACTGTGCAGATGGCAGAAAACTGGTGTCTGTTCTCAAAGGGACTATTTGACCACTGCAGTAAAAGAGCAATAAACAAAATAACAACATTGCAGCCCACTTCAGTTTATGTAAGCAGTCAGCCTTTTATCGCTGTAAAACCTTGAAATGGATGTATGAGCTTTGCTGCAATAAACAAAGAGTTGTTTACAGCTTGGGGATGGCAGGTACCAACACTGGACTGGAACTCCTGCAGCCTGAATGTCAGGAACTGACTAATGTGAAGAAACATATTGTGGCTTGTTTTATGGAGAATATGTTTTATAAACCTCAAGGGACCATTTATCACAAATTCATCCACTCTGCAGCAGATTGCTGCTTTAATGTTGAATGCTGGATTTCAGTCAGGCCCTCAAGTAAAAAATGGAGGAAAAAATTCAAATACTATTTTGTTTCTGTTTGCTTGATCTTGATGACTCTCAAATTTCACCATAGGAAATCTATTAATGACTTATTCTCTCCCTTAAACAAACTAAATATTTTATGACATGGGGCTAATTCATTAGAAAATTTACATCTATTTACTGTTGTGGGCTATTTCAACACCATTTATTTGAGATCTGGTGTGCTTGCTGTATGCCAAATTCTTTAAGTAAGAAAAAGTATCTAACAAGGATATGTTCTGCTAATGGGCACAGAAATGTGTGCCTTGCTTTCCATAAAATGGAATGATTAAATCACCATAGCAAAGATTTTTACTGCCTTGCTTTTTTTAAAAAGTTAGCACTAAAGCCACAGGGTTATATAGAGAGATGCCATGGGAGGTAACCATTAAACAAAAATAATATACTTGATTTTCTTCATTAGATATAAAATTTCAGTGTAAGAGAAAACATCAGCTCCTCTTAGGCTTAAGGATAGTAAGCAATGCACATTGAAAACTGATATCCAGCATAATGTCAGCAACTCTCCATGTTGTATGTGAATCCAAGCATACGGTATAATTTGTCCCAAGATACTCTTTTATTTTTTATGGCCTGTATTGTCACATAGTGAGAAAGCCGACATAAGTTTCACACAGGTGTGTTTGTCTTACTACTCAAATAGTTGGTTTTTGGCTTTAAAAATCAAATATAAGGATTTCTGGGAATAATAACAGTGTTGAGGATATAACAGAGCTTCTCAGACAGTGGTAAGGAATTCTCCTACAACAGAATCACTTATGAGTGGGCAGGTTGTAATACTAAAGTCTAGGTTCCTGGGCCAAACTTTAATCCATACAATCAGAATTCTACAGGGCTGAGTCCTGGCACTATGTATCATTAGCAAATCCCTCCTATCACTGTTTCACACACAGACAGGAGACTCATTAAAACACTGAGATAGGAAAGCACAAAAAGGTAGGTATAACATCATCTGCTCTACAGATATTGAACATTTGAAAAGTCGCAGCATTCAGAGAAATTCTCCTGCAAGTCATAGATCTTAATTGGTTTCTTCTATTTCCTACCTTTTCCTCTTCCTCCTTGTTCTTTCAGGATTTCTTACGTTCTATAACTGTTGTCTCTTAATCATGGCCATAAAACTTATTTTAAATCAAAAGCTAAACTAATGTATAACTTTTATTATTTCATGTGCATGTACAATTTGATAATAATAATTAAAAAACAAAACTTAAGGAACTTCTCTAACCTACCAGAATTTTGATCTGTTCACTCAAGCATCTGAAAAAAGCGATACGAGTGGAGTATGCTTTCTGGCCATGCTTTGTTGGAGCTGTCCAGTGCTGATGTAAAGAATGTACACTCCACACTGGGTAAACAGTCTTTTCCTGCTCAAAGCAGAATGCATTGCTTGCATAAATATGGGCTCAGGATATACTGCAGAGAATAGCAAGCATGAGCATAAAGACAGCTGTCTTGTTAGATGTGGAGTTAATACCTCAGAACCTCCTTTTTTCTATCCTGGGTTTGAAAGCTAACATCTAAGCATGCCCTATTCCATGATTCAACTAATTTCCTTTTAAATCTAATTAGTAAGTGACAATGTTTTATTTCCAGCCATTAGAGTTTCACCTAAACCAGTGACTGATAGTAAAGCAGCAAAATATTTCAAATGAAGACTTCAAAGCTTCTTTTTGCTTCTGGGCTACCTTAAACTATCTCATAATTGAGGTGGACATTTCCCTTCCAGCCCTGAAATAGCCTTATCAGAGATGGACAGCGTCAGTTCATTTTTAAAGAGAAAGAATTCTAAAGAGAATAAGAAGACTATTGTCACCAAATAAAGATACATGAAAAAAATTTATCAGATTATATTTACAGTTAGGTCATGTGGTTTAAACAACATGTTTTTATGTGAAAGATATGTTTTTAAAATCTAAGTGGCTTAAAACAGTTTATTCTTAAACTGACATGATATCTCTCACAACTCAGCCTTCTTCACAGACTGATTTGTTAATGTCAGCTCTAATTCCAAAATTGTTAAGGATTTCAACACCACCTTCTGTTTGTTTCCTATTTTTGTTCCTGAACTTATTTTTTCTGCTGTTAATTTGTACTGTTGTATCTATTTTTATAACATGACATCAAGTATATAAGTTATAATTGGCTGGAAAATAGATGACTCTTTAAAAATATTGTGCATTAATCTAAACTAAAAGTTGTCAAAAATGAAACTCCACTGACTTTATTTCTTGTATTTTTATTTTTTAATGTTTAATTATTTTTGAGAGAGAGAGAGAGAGAGAGAGAGAGAGAGAGAAAAGAGAGAGAAAGGGAAAGAGCACACGTGGAGGAGGGGCATAGAGAGGGGGACAGTGGATCCAAAGCAGGCTCTGTGCTGACAGCAGAGAGTCCAATACAGGGCTTAAACTCAAGAACTGGGAGATTATGACCCAAGCTGAAGTTGGATGTTTAACCACCCAGGTGTCCCAGTCTCTATTTTCATTCTCTTTTTTTCCAATTGTTACCTCTTGGGTTGTCAACTCACTATCTGTTCTTTCTCCTATCCATCAACCTTTATGTTTTCTTTACATCTTTTACCCCAAAACATTTAGCTAAAGTTCCTATTTTCTCCTTCAGTGAACAAATCCTTCAGTGAGTCTACTATTATATCTACATTCACATTTCTCATTATAGTATCCTCAATTTATTTTATGACCTTCTAGAAGTTTCCTTTTAACTACATGTTTAAACCCAAAAAAGCATTTCATGCTCTTGATTATTCCTCTTATAGTCTTGTGTAGTGTGTTCACCATAAGTGGTAGCCAGATCAGCACCTTTGATGTTACCTGGATATATGTTAGGAACTCATATTCTCAGGATCCAACCCAAACCTACTGAATCAGAAATTCTGAAAGTGGTACCCAGTATTTTAACAAGTCTTTGATACTAAAATGTGAGAACATTTGGTGTAAATATAAAACCACTGTCTCTGAAGTCAGATATACCTGAATTTGAGTTTATGCTTTTCAACTTGCATGACCTTAAACAAATTGCTTAGCTTCTGATTGACCCAGTTTGAATCATAGTGCCCATCCTTAACCAATCAGTGTGGTCAGATAAATGGAGTGGCCTGACTGGCCTATCCTTAATCATGAGCCTACTATTGTGGACAGGGAAGTGGGAAAATCTTATCTTGATCACAAGAAGATGGCAGGTTTCCTTAAGAGGGGGATGCTGGGAGATAAATATTTTCTGTTTATTTTGTTTGGGTGATGCTATTCATATTTTTCAACTCTCCTTATTATTCTCTAAGCATCTGTGACCATTCAGTTGCTTCTAAGTTTGAATCAAAATCAATTATTTTCAGGAAGCTTTCCTTGACTAATGCATCCCTCTCTAGACATAATTTTACCACATTTGAAAATACAACCTTTATTTTATGATATTCCTTTGTGATTATTCCCATGCCAGGCCTATATGATTGGTTTCTTGACTAGATTATAAATTATTCTGGACTATAATTTCTCTCTCTGTCCCCTCTTGTTTTTTGTCAACTGTTCCATACATAGGACATGGTTAACAAACAGGCTTCTTTATTAATCATCTTTATCTTTTAGATTCCAATCTAAATCACATACGATATCGCTGATATGAGTTTTCTTTAAATGTTTAACACATTTTAATTATCTTTTAAGCATATGGATCTTAAAATTAAGATATAAATATATATTTGACTCTATTGGTAGTGATAAGCCCACTGAAAGCTTTAGAATAAGGAAGTGTTAAGAAGCCCATTGAAAGCTTTAGAATAAGGAAGTGTTAAGAAAGAAACACACAGACAGCAGGTCCAAATGGAGTCACTTATAACACACCCTACATCACAAACCAAGGCTTCATACCTAACCTAACAGCAGTTTCAGTTTCTCCCAGGAATGTGACATTTAACCCTTTAATCTGGAATTACCTAATGCTACCAGTGAGGTAATTTGCTGGACAGACACCTGCCTTTTCCCAAAGGAACGGGACTTTGCCTGAAACAATACAGTCTTCCTTTGTCTTGCCTATTTTCTGCCTATGAAAGCCTTACATGTTGTATAGTTCTAAGTTACTTTTACTCGCTAGATGGGATGCTACCCAATTCATGAACTGTTGAATGAGCCAATTAGATCTTCAAATTTATCCAGTTGAATTTTCTTTTTTAACAGTAGTGACACAACCAGGCTGTGATTCAGAATAGAAAAGGAAAGTAATGCAAACCCCAATAATGGTCATTCCTAAAAGATCCACATAGTTCCATATTTCCTGATAACAAAGAAATATCATCATCCATCTTTTTTTTCAGTGAAATTATGTAAACATAGTAGAAAACTAAATTTTCATAAGAGATGTATGCTTTCAAATGTTAGCTACATAAAATAGGCAGAAACTACATAACCATTTTTGAAGTAGTAACCAAGAGCTCAAAATCTGAGTTAAGACATACAAGTTGAAATCTTGATTCACTAGCTTGCTATTACTCTCTGAATCTTAATTTGCTCATCTGTAAAAAGGGGCCACCTCATCAGTTAATTTTGGGAATAAGATGAGCTATTATTCCTAGGATGTTTAGCATAGTGTTTGGTACATAATAAGTACCTAGAAAGTAGCAGTCATTTATTACCACCTTAATCCAGCCATTTGCTCCACCCAAGGCACCACACTAGTCTTCCCCTGGGGCACCAGTTCAAGCCAGTGAGCAATTCTCCAGGAAGTGTGGGTTTTGGTGTTGGCTGTTCCCCAAATCAAAAGTATCATTTCCTTCTACATTAATGCAACTACCCCTGAGTACTGGAAACATACTTTCCTCTCCATCCTGATCTTGCACCTATTTTTAAAAGGGGCAATGCTTTCAAGGGAAACAACCATTTGAATTTATCACTATTGTTTTCCACTATAATAAAGTTAGTTCCATTTTCCACGTTTGTAGCACAAACATGAAAATAGCTTGAAATCCCACCACTCCTTTCCTTCTGCCACACATACGGATAAGCTGATAAGAAAATTTGGGTGCTTCCTTCCTTGGTGCCAGCTTGAAGTTAGAAGTGTGCAAAGGCCCTGGCCTATATGCATTCTTAGGGCAGCTGGCCCACCCAACTCTCTCTTCAAGCCATTTTCATATCTGCTTTAGAGCCTCATTTTGGAGGCTTTACAGAAAGCCTCATTATGTGAGTCTTAAAGGTTTTCATCACCTCTTGGTGTGTGTGTGTGACTGGTATCATCAGTCTTGACATTAAAACAAATTTTGCATGAAGAGTTTATCTCACCTTTATGTAGAGTATTCCCCAACAGTGATCTTAATCATTGTATGTCAGTTGAGCAACAATTACATTTCTCCCTCTCTGAAATTCTTCTTCATGTTCACACATACTAATTCAGCATACTTTAGCAAACTAAGTGAAAATATATATTATTCTTTTAAATTGTATTCAGTGTAAAGTATTTCTGGGTCATCACTCACCAAATCTGTTAACCCTCAATGACTTTCATTGTGCCTGCAAAAACACCTGCCATTGGTCTGAATCTTGTATGAAGAATGGAGAGAAATACTATTTTTTATTGTCTCTTCTCTTTTTAATTTTTTTTAAGTTTATTTATTTTGAGAGAGAGAGAGCACAAGCACGGGAAGGGTAGAGAGAGGGAAAGACAGAGAGAGAGAGAGAGAGAGAGAGAGAGAGAGAGAGAAAATCCGAAGCAGGCTCCGGACTGTCAGCACAGAGCCCAATACAGGGTTCAAATTCATATATGTGAGATCATGAACTGAGCCGAAATCAAGAGTTGGACACTTAACCTACTGAGCCACCCAGATGCCCCATATTGTCCCTTTTTCTATGAATATTTTGGTAAGTTCTGCTTTTGGAATTTTTACCAATATTCCTACAACAGTTTGTTTTTTTCTAGATTCTTTTCATTCATCAGTAAATATTCATTTTATATTTTTAGCTTAATAGTTTAGAAAGAGCTTATGTTAATATTTTTAAGCCTCAAAACAACTCTGGAATATTATCTTGGCCTATACTTCTGTGGCTGGTCCTAAATTCCTTAAAAACATAATGATTTGGGGGGCGCCTGGGTGGCTCAGTTGGTTAAGCGTCCAACTTCGGCTCAGGTCGTGATCTCACAGCTTATGAGTTCAGGCCCCGCATCGGGCTCTGGGCTGACAGCTCAGAGCTGACAGCTCAGAGCCTGGAGCCTGCTTCTGATTCTGTGTCTCCCTCTCTCTCTGCCCCTCCTCTGCTTATGCCCTGTCTCTCTCTCCCTCAGAAATAAATAAACATTATTTTTTTTAAATAATGATTTTTTCTGCTCCTAGAGGGGTTTGTGTATTGATAAATTTGAATGGCTTTGTCCTAAATATACACTCAGCACCTGTTAACTAAATGAGAACCCATTTAATTTAATTTTCTTCATTGCTTTGATTATTATTATTATTCGAGAATGGGGGTTGCTTTTAATAATGTACAAGTAGATTTTTGTTTGTTTGTTTGTTTGTTTCCTTGAGAACAGTCCTTTATTGTCAGCCTTTGTGGGTGTGTTAGCATGTTAGAGGGAGGCAAGGGACTGATGTCAAATATGAGCAATTCCCTACCTCCAACTTCCTCATGGCTCTGAACCTGTCATAAGGCAAAAGATGTAGACTTGACTCAGTTGCATCATAGTAAAAAAGTAAAATTGACCCCTGACTGCTAAATCTTATAGGATTTTTATACACACTTGTTAAGCTGTTATATTTATCTGCTTACAAAAAATGTGTGTGTTTTTGTTTTTTGTTTTTTAAGTATACTGCTCTCAGGCTGAGGTTGAGAGATTTGGCTTTGTTTACAATAATATGAAGTGGCGTGTAGACTCAAACTATAACTTAATGGATGTTTTTCACATCACATAACCACGATGCATTTTGGCACATTTTAAAATGGCTGGCAGACTCCACTTAGCAGAGGCCAAGGAATGAAATATCAGGGTGTTGCAGGTCAGTGCACTGGCAGAGGAGTATGGGAAAGCTTACTTGGCTCTAGTTCCTGCAATCACTCACTCATTTCATGAGCAATAAAACTGAACTAAGTAAAAAAAGAAAACATTAAACATTAATGTGCAGTACACACTGACTCAAGGATGGAAAGACAGTATTTCACATGTTTTTCCTTTACTTGTATTATTTATGTCATGAAACAAGGCCTAATTATCTTTTATGTTTTATTTCCAAAGATAACATCATATAAGAGTTGGGAAATGGATTTATTCTTTAACACTGATATGAGAAGAAAGTTAAGACATCATTCTAAGCTGTCTATTGGTTATGAAAGAATAGGCCAACCCAAAAAGTAGAAGTCAGTTCCTCTAGTGTCCACAAAAAAGCTTATCCAATTGATACAGCTCATTTTTGAAATGTTAGCAATTTTCAGTGCATGGTCACAAGAGATTTTTTTGTATATCATCTCATTTATTCCTAAAAGGATTCTATGTGTCAAATTCTTAAAGCAAATAAATTTTTAATAAATATGACTGATGATTGTTAGAGTACTAAAATCATGCGATAAGTGTTTTTTCTTATCTCTTTATATATTTTGATACAACATATAAATAATGAGTTATGTCAATAAACTGATAGTTTAAAATATCAGTGCTAAACTTTAAGTTGATCTCAGTAATTCTCCATATTTATTTACTGTTTTGATGACTAAAATTTTGTATGAATAAATATATCATCATAGATAAGAAAGAATAATATGTCTAATACATTATCAGGGGATTCTATAGTAATTTAGCTTCTATAAACTGCAATCACATAAATAGATATTTATTTAAGCAGTCCATCACACATAATTGAAGACCATTCTACTCAAAATAGATAAAATATAAGTACTCAAAATATAAAATAAAATTTATATCAATAAAAATGTAAGCCAGTTTACAACTTTGACTAATTTTATTTTATATTTTCTCCTGTACAGATTAAACTGAAGTTATATTAATTGACACAATCCTTAGGTTGTTTAGCTTTTTTTTTTTCTACTATGTTCCAACATTTTCTCTAAACATACCAATTGAGAAATTAATGGCAGATTACTTTTTAAATGAGAAGTAGAGTCTTACACTGTAGTATTTGTAATTCCTTCTCATCTTGAAAGACTAATAAAATTACTTTTCTTATTATAAATTTGATCAAATTCTACTTGTAGTTATAGTGACAAATTTTACTTAATAAGACAGCTGTTTTGGGGCACCTCAGTAACTCAATCAGTTAAACGTCTCTTAATTTGAGCTCAGGTCATGATCTCACAGTTCGTGAGATGGAACTCTGCATCAGACTCTATGCTGACAACGTGGAGCCTGCTTGGGATTCTCTCTCTCCCTCTCCCTCTACACCTCTCCAATAATCAATCTCTCTCTCTCTCTCTCTCTCTCTCTCTCTCTCCCTCTCTCTCTCTCTCTCTCAAAAAATAAACTAAAAAAATTTTTAATAAAAAAAATAAAACAGGTGCTTTATACTAAGAATAGCCTCCTCCTGCCAATCCTAAGTATTTCCACATCGGCTCATACTGTATTATAAGACACCATAAATTTTTTATTAGTTCACTGAAAGGATTTGGAATATGGTTTTCTACTTACTATCCAGTCATTGCTTGGCTTTAATTGCTATGTAAGGATTTATAGAAAAGTAACAACATAAGTCTAAAATGTTTTAGTTAATCTCAGGGTACTCTATATTAAAACTTTGTCATTCTCAACTAAGTCCTCTAATACTTCATATAGTTATAAATAATTTTTTCTTGAATTTTTAAAACATTCTCATATATAATTTTACTCTTTAAATGTTGCTTTATTACTAGAGTCAATCAATTAAGATGATTTCAATGTAGAAAATTCTTTATTCATCTCATAATGTAATAAGTATTAATTATCTGCCTTTATAGCATGCATTTTATAGTGAAATATTATGATTACTTGCCATAAATTGTTCACTTTTATAAAGTAGAAGACATAAGGTTAAAAATCACTTTGTCTATCTTTACATTTAGGCAAGGTGTGTAAAGATGTACTATTATATAATTTATTTATTGAACTGGGCTTGGGAAGGGCTCTAGATGACCATCTAATCAAACCAAATTTTCTAGTTGATTAGAGTACTTTCCAGAGTTGAAAAATTTGGGTCACAGACTTTGTGTGTGAGAAAAGACTAACTAGAATCCTAGTTTCCTTAACTCTAAAAGTTTGAGAAGTTAAAAATAATAATTCCTCGATCACATATATGTTCCTCATCTAACAGCATTACTGGGAAAAAAGTTCAGACATAATGTTATCTTAAGGAATTATGCTTAAGCCCAAGATGAGCTCAATCCTCACGAAAAAAGGATATCAGAACTATGCTGAGTCTCAGCAAATAAGTTTCCAGGACATGGGAAAGGCTGGTTCTGGGGCTAAAAGTTACTAATGCATTGTTGTCAAACAATCTTGCATTGTTAGCATAAATGATGGTTGTATAAAAGTTACAACATAATGTCTCAACATACATATATTGTAGCCTTTAAACTACAGCTCAGAGGTATGTCCAGGCTCTAACATGTGAGAGAATCAACTTGCGGTAGGAAAGAGCTAAAATGGTGTGTGACTAAAGGTGGAGGGAGTATTTCAATCATAAAGAAAAGTTCTGTTCTGTGAATCCATGACTCAAGATTTCAATCACATTTTTCAAATTACTTTCTCTAAGACATTTCATCATAGTCTTAATAACTTTAGGAAGCAATCAAATAAAATTATTTTCTATAAGGAACAATAATTGCCTCCCCCAATTCATAAGAAGACTTTTTCTAAATATATATTTTATATGTATATAAGATAATCCTGAGATAAACATGCCTTTAGCATATCATAAACACATCTTTAAAATATTACTATATATGGTTGTCCCTGGAAATAAAATGCTGAAGATCAAATTTAGACAAGGATAGAGTTTCACAAAATAGTCTAAAACATATTACTCTTTTAGAAAATATTTGTATAAATAAGAAGACAAAAAATACCATCTAAACAGAAGCAAAAAATGATAGAAGAGCTTACCAGTATACTACCATAATGAAATGCCTTTCACTTTTGCTTTTTTCTTCTATAGTCTACTTAAAAATACATTCTAAATGATGATGTGAATTACCTATTTCTAAATAATAGAATAAAGCAATATATCTTCAGTGCTTTGTGCTACATTTGAAGTAAAGAGAATTATCACCCATCATTTGCTAAATAGCAGCCAGTATTTAAAGGTTATAGGACTAGAATCACTTTCCATATCTGAATACTCATCAGGTCAGACAACCATCTTAAAGATTCAGCAATGGCAGAGTGAAATCCCATCCTGTGGTTTCTATAGATTCCCTTCTCATACTTAGCCTTCATGTAGTACCTGACCAGGGGCTGAAGTCAAAAAATATCTCAACTTTACTCTAAAGAGCCCTGATTGATGAATGAAGGGTAGGAAGAGGGATTCCTCCCCCTGGCTGCTTATAGCCCACTATGAAGTGCAAGTGTATTATTAGATTACATAGTTTTCAAGACTTCATGGTCATTTCTTTTGGATACTTTTAGCACGATTTTGCAAAGGGCTATTTACACTATACACACAGGCCTTAATAAAATCTGGTTTATGGCCAATTAGTTCACTTGGTTACAGCACAGAGCGTATAAAACTAGAAGTT
The DNA here is from genome assembly GCF_023721935.1 of Panthera uncia. Lineage (NCBI taxonomy): Eukaryota > Metazoa > Chordata > Mammalia > Carnivora > Felidae > Panthera > Panthera uncia. The sequence goes on from NC_064807.1 coordinate 34,947,619, forward strand.
ATTTTAATTCCCTGTTTATTTATTTGATACAGATTCAATTGCTCTTCCTCTCAAGGGATACAATTTTTAATTGGAAAATCATTCAAAAATAAGTCATAAAATATATACAGACCAAGAGGATTTTCACAAATTTGTGTAAATAGATTGCTGAATATATCAAAATAAATGAAAAATAACTGAGTTTAGCAGTCACTTTTTCTAGAAAGTCTCTCTGAACTCCAACCTGAGTAGTCTTCCATTATTTGACAATAGAATTACTTTCATTTATCTCTTCACTTCCTCTATTATATTTAATTTATGTTTATATGTATTTCTCCACTTTAGTGCCATTGCCATATGGAATAGTGCCACAGTCATTAGCAGAAACTCTTTGAAAATGGATTCCCTGATCAAATTAGTTGGAAATACTATCCTACAGTCCCCTCTTAGAAATAAAAATGCATCTTAGCATGCCGGAATATCTAAGAAGCCATGAAGACAAAATACTTTGTAGTTTTGGGCCAAGAATAAACTCATGTAGCAATGGGAAACTCCCATAATTTGCTTTATCCTGATAATAACTACAAATATCTCTTGGGACCAACGTTTCTATACAGGGGGGATGGTTTGGTCCATGAATAAATGAAAACACAGACAGATATATAAACAAATAATATGTGCACATACTTATTTTTCAACGTAACAAAAATTCTGGAAAGAAGTATTTTTAGTTTTGGATCAGTGGTTCACACACATTAAAACTTTTATGTATGACATTCTTTATCTTTTTTCCTCATGTTTGCATGATGAAAGGACTATCTCTAGCTGTCAAATCAATTTCTGTGCAAAAGAGAGAAGGAAATGACAAAGAAGAAACAAAGCTTTCTTAAAGATTTCAGCAAATTGTAGTTTGCCGCCCATTGGCCAGAGCTGAGTCACATGGACACCTTTACTGCAAAGAGGTGTGAGAAATAGATTTTTTTTTGATTGGGAGCATGGACACCTAGAACAAACTGGAATTTGTTAATAAAAAATGAGGGAACAGATACTAATACAACTAATACTGTCACTATTCTCTGAATCAAAATTTAGCATCACATGGATCTGATTCATTTATGCAAAACACTGCTTCCTTGTTGATGAAACCCAGTGAATGAGATATTATAGGTAGTGAATGAATATATTAATCTGAGCCCTAAAGGAAGGATTCTAACAACACTTTTAAATATGGGATGTAGGAGGCACGTGAGGATAATGCAATGTTCTGTACCCTATATAAAAGCTTCAATGGACAAATCGATATACTGCAAAATAAAGAAATATAAAGTCCCCCCTTCACCTATATACCTAGTAATATCAAGGTTGTTAGCCACAAATCAGAAGCAAAATATGGCCATGTGAGTTTACCACTGTTCAGGTAAGAGTTTCTGAATTATCCAAGAGACAAGTAAGCTGTCACTGGAAGTAGAGCACCTACTTTAGATCTCATTGGGCCTCACCAAAATTTCAATATAATAGTCCTATAGGGAGTATGAAACTTTCTCTAAACATGGTCTAAAAAATCAACTTCCTTATTTCAAATCAGTTTATAACTCATATCAGTGTCAGTAGAAGAGTTGAGGCTGGGGTTGACAGTGAATTATGTTGTTTCCATTTGAAATAGTTTCTCATTTATTGTTTCACAAATTTATATTCGGCTTGATTGATTTATAGCATGTAGTTTTGATTAATGGTTGTTACCAATGCTTCTTTTTTTGAATCCACCTCTGGATAGAGTGCAAAAGTTCCATTTCCAGAAATTCAAAAATTTTAACACCAGACCCTGGGCTAGAGCAGAGACATGAAGATACTACCAGGTTCGGGGGCCTCCCAGAGAAAACACACTACCACTTCTGGTAACTTTTCAAATACTGCATAATGTCAACTTTCCCTTAGAGAAAGTTTGAGTAGTAAGCTAATAATAACTCATTCCCTCTTACCTGACATATTTATTGCAAACGAGAAGTGCACATACTAATAATATATATATGTACACATATATATAGTGCATATCTTCTACTATATTTTCTAATAAGTAGTATTAAGATTTAAAAATATAGAAGAGGAAGAAGATGGAAAGTTATAGTGGAAGGAATAGTCAGGTTGTTTTATTTTTTAATAAAGAGATGTAGAATGGCAATATATTTTTTATTCTTTATACTATATGAGAAACAATATGCTATTGGTTGTGAGAGTGTTTTAATAGAGAAATAGTTACCTGTTAATTTTAATTTCGATTTATCCAAGATTATAATCAATCACAGAATAAAGATATATTTATAACCATGATAATTCATATTAATCTGAAAATATGTTGAGAGAAAGGCAGAGCTGTAGCACTAGCTGTGGATGGCAAAAGATTTTATGAGCCTTCTCAGAGCTCTCAGACAATGAACTTCAACATTTTCAAAACTTGTAAAAACAAGTAAAGCAAAATTTAAGTTAGAATATTTAACCATGTGTAATGTTAGCCACAAGCCTGGGAGGTGACAGAAACTCAAACATTAGTTGACTGAAGCAATACGTAAAAACAAACTGAAGCACACATATAAAATGAGGTCTCCTTTTAAATTTAAAGACTCTTTTACTCTCTATATAGACGCTGTTGCTTTTTCCTCCCCCAAAGAATAAAGAGACCTTAGTTATAAATCATACACAGAAGTAGATAGTCTCTGCCACACAGCTATTAAATGGAGAAATGTACATTTTCTACTTCATCTATCAGGCCTACTGATGTATTTTCATCTAGGTATCAATCACTACAGGAGTTTAAGTATTTGAAAATGGGAACCCATGGGGCTCAACCACCACCAATGAGGGCTCAGCTGTTCTGTGAAAGCCATGAAAAGTGAAACATCTGAAAGACCTAAAAATACAGCTTTACAGTCTCATCATAAGCCATTGACCATGTGGTGTCCCTGGCTCCAGGCATCACACAGAGGATTTGAATAACTTGTACAAATTCTGAAGACAAATACAAAGTGGTGGCACTGAGATTCTCACTAGTGATTCCCAAAATGTGAACAAAACCAGGCATCCTTTGCCACCAGATTAACTTTGAGCAACATCTGTAGGATGCTGGGAGATATGTGCACTCCAGGAGAACTGCCAATGTCACAGACAAAAGGTTTCAGCGTAATTATAGAGTCTCCACAGGGGACAGAAGTGCAATATGTCACTGGAGTAATGCAAATGATCTTTAGGACACTGTTAATGTGCATTAAATTTTGGGTAGCAACCAACTGTGAATACATAACCAATAAATCACACAGGAAAATTAGAAAAAATTTGCATGTGTCTGCTTCTGAATATTTCCCACAAGTATCTTTGCATATGACACAATTATGGTGAATTTAAATTTAATGTTCTTTGTTCAATTTAGAAAGACAAAAAAATTATTAATTATATCAATTTATAGCCATTTGGTCTAATCAATATATGCTATATACAGTATTCAGAATTACAGAATAGCAGTGCAGTACAGCATATAAAAAATAGTCTCCCTCCTAGAGTTCCCAATTCTAAACCATGTATACTTACTAATGAAAGCATTTTGTAGCAGTAGTTGAATATATGCATTGTTGTGTAAGGTAACTCTGGTGGACCTCCACGTGAGGGGCTAACCGCTAATGTCCAGTTAGGCTCTAGTTTCAGAAGCTAACTCTCATGAAGTCTTAGATTTTAGCTGAAGGGAAAGGGAAAAGCAGAGAGCTGAGAAAATGGGAAGAGACTTTATGTTTAGTCCAAATTAATCACTAGCTTCACCCTCACTCCCTCTTCACTTGAAAGATTAAGGGACTATGAGAAGATTGCAGGACTGATTCCAGCAGAGATTAGGTGCACCTTGGAGCATCAAGCCAGAGAGGAAAATCTGAGGAAGAATTACAGAGAGAATCAGCAAGAGATTATGAGGTAGGTTTAGCTCTCTGGGGGGCCATTTCCTTACTCATCAGTTTATACCACTGCAGAAGTTTATCTCTCTGCCTTAAGGAGAGTGTAGATCCTTAGATCTAGGTAGAATCATCTTTACCTTTATGTTCTCTGTGTTCTTCATAGAAATCACTTGATAACTCTTGAGAGTTTTCCACTACACTTAGGGAAAACAACAGACCAATTTAAAAAAGAATTTAACTTACAAAAATGTAAGGATAAAGGGGCAAAGAAGAGATAATGGCTCATATCAGTCTCCTGCTCCCTCTTGAACTCCCTGTTATTCTTCAAAGCTGTTTTCTCTGCTTTATCAAATTACCCATGCTCATATTCCCTTTGATCCTAGTGACTTCACTGTTTCCAAGAATCTTATCTCTCTGGAGGGTTGATGCCGATGGACAGGTGGGATTCCATAGGTAACAATCCCAGAAAATGATATCAAAGCACATCACACATGAAAGAAATTTGACTCAAGGGATTGTCTAATTATAAATGCAAATACAAAGCTGTTCCTCACTATACTCCACTGCTAATCAATATCCCTAGAACGTTCATTAGAGTTTTCTACTCCAAACATTCTGCATTATCCACAAATTCCCAAGCTAAGTTGCTTACTGAGAAAAGAAAGTACTGTCTTAATTTGAATTTGTTAAAAGAGAGTCTGACAATGAGGATCTGAGTGTGGTTACATAATTTTTGAATTGAATCTAGGAAGCAGAAGTAAGAAAGCAGGGAAGATGAAAGTGAAAAAGAAAGAAAGAAAGAAAGAAAGAAAGAAAGAAAGAAAGAAAGAAAGAAAGAGAAAAGAAAATGTGCCCCATTGAACTGGTTGCTGATCTGGGGAACTGGAAATCAATCTCTTCAGAGATTTGTGGAGACCCTCTGAGGAGTCTTCTAGAACCTGATGAGGGGCTTGAACTCACAAACTGCGAGATCATGACCTGAACCAAAGTTGGCTGCTTAACCAACTGAGCCATCCAGGTGCCCCCCCCCCCAAAACTCTCTTCTGATAGCATAGACTTTGACATACCTCTATAGTTAAAACTGCACATTTGCAACTGTGATTCACTTCCCTTGCTTCTCATTATTGCTTCCAGACCATTTCACCTTGGGCTTTGGCATATGCAAGCTAAAAACATAACAAATCATCCCTAGAAGAAGTACTAGTTAAAAATGACTTTATTGACTTAGATTCAAAATCAGATTGATAACAAGATGCTTTCATCTCTATCCACTGATTACTTCTTCAATTATTCTCTTTCCACATATCTTCTCAGCCTTAATTCTCTACTTTATATTTATGTTTTCAAGCTCATGCCAGTTCAACCAAGCTTCTCCATCTTTTGTAGTCTTTAAGCAAATGTCACCTTTTATTTTGCTGTGGGAAATAAGTTTAGGAATTCCCTGAGCTTGCACCAGTGGGTTAACAAGGCTTAGAGTGGAAAGCGGCCCCAAGGCGAAAGCGCCCCCAGCATATAACAAAAGCATAGAGCAGAAGCCACTTCCATAGGACAGGAAAGGAATAGAATAGGTCTGAGTATAGGTAAACAGGGGGGAAATGCCCCCAGTATAGAACAAAAGTGTAGAGCTGCTTCTACAGGACTAAAGCATCCAGAATATGTAAATAGGTAAAAAGGGCAATAGACTGCCTACAGCAGGGTGAAATTGCCCAGAGCTAATTAGCAAAAGAAAGGTGCCTTGTTGACCCTGAGATAGCATCCTCTAACCATCTTATCCCCTAGGCAAATTAAGATAAACAGAAGTGGTGCCTGGTGCCTGCCTTAAACAGCCATCTGCTTGGAGCTGGGATTTTGTTTTGTATTGACCCAAACCCATAACATTGCATATCTTTGACACTCCCTTTCTCTCACACACTTGAGTTAACGATGATCACTCCTTCATCACCTCTTTCTTCACATCCATCACGTTTGTAAGCCTTCTGATCCTAATAAATACAGAACACAGACCCTTACTTGGGGCTCTTGTCTCCTCCCAGACATTAGCTTCTCTTATATTCAATTCTGTGTCTGCTCTCTTGCTGGGCAGGAGAGAACTCCAGACTCAAAGTCTGTGACATTTGCTTCTTCAAAGTATTAACCCTATATCATCTTGCTTATATTCATGACTGGCTCTTCTTCTGAGTACAACCTTGCAGTAATTGCAAGACGTTTACCCTTGTATTCACACTGTCAATGGTCCTTTGAGGTGGTGGTATCATTTGTGTAACTCCAAATTGGTGCATATAGGCTATTCCATACCAATGTCTTTAGACAGTATTATGCCTACCCTAACCCTTTTTGTTCCATTTTCTATTGACTTATAGGTCACTTCTTTATATTGTCCAGATAAATAAAAACAAGTCTTTTCCTTCTTATTATGAACGTGAGGGATTTTAACATACCAGTCCAAAAGCTTCTAATTCCCTAAACATCAAAGACTTCTCACATCACTCATTGAACATTTATTTTGCTCTCCATACAGTCAACTTTACCATTAACAGGAGCTGCTTGCATTTTGAAACTGTAAACTCTATTACCCTCCTAACACAAACCTATTTTTCTGACACTGATTGCCTCATTTTTTGTTTCTACTTGATCATGTTTAATAATTTAACTCCTCTGTCTCTGTCAAGTTTTATGGCTTTTTCCTCTTGTCTCCAAGAATCCCATAATGCACTATTTTAAATTTCTACCACTAACAACTCTAGATCAGTCAGCCCACTTTTCTTTCTCCAACTTCCATTCTTCTAGTAAAAATAATAGATCTGAGTGGAAGAGGTCCACCACAGGAGATTTCTTTCTTCTTTTAGTCCTCTTCTGAAAAGAAAGAAGTGGCAATTATGCTTTCCCATGTAAGGAAAAAGACTCTCACACTGGATAAGCAAGGTGACAATAACACAGTTCCAAGCTGGCCACAGAGTGAGGCATTCCTACCTTCTCTCTATTGAGAAAAAGAAATGCACCCTTGTCCTGGATTGGTCTTTGATTATCCCAATGGATGCAATCCAGTTTCTGGGACTTTAAGTTGTTTGCTACAGTCATTCTGATGATAGAATTTGTGATAATTATTTATCCTATGGTAGATTTAATTAAGTTCAAGGTGGGAGACAAAAACTGGGCTCAGGTAGCATTTGTGGCTCCTTTTGACAGTGTCCTGAGCTGAGCATAGTAAGCTCTAGCAATCCCTCTATGCAGGGAATCACTGGAGTACATTCAGGAGTTGTCATTCCTATCCATCCTGCCTACAAAGTCCAGAATATAGTTAGGGGCAGAACAGCCCCTATTAAGGCAGAATGCAGTACTTAGAAATGTAACAGTTACAGGTGAAACATCACTGATAAGTGTGTCAAGGACCCCATCAGGAATTGGGGGAAAAAAAACACAGAAAAACAAAACTGAACAATGCTTAAATTTCTGTGATTATGCTGGGATTGTCCTAGTTGTAGTCTGTGAGATCATTTTAACTATCTTTATCTTTTTAATTAAAAAGGTAACACATGTACATTAACAAATCCAAACAGCATAAAATGGCTAGCAATAACAATCTTCCCACTTCTGCTCCCCCTCACTTACATGCTTCTCTAGAGATTTTCTCCGAATATCTACAAGGATAAATATTTACATGCACACTTCCCTTTTAAAACACAAAGAAGATCATATCATATGCAGTGAGTTCCACTGGCTCTATTTACTTATCAATATATTTTAGGATTCTTTCAATACTGACATAAAAATCCAATTCATTTTGTTTAAGGTTTGAGCATATTGATTACATATATATTATATATGTATATATATATAATGTATGTATATGTATATACATATGTATACATATATACATATATATGCATATGTATATATAATGTATGTGCATATATATGTACATATATATAATACATATATGTATATGTATATATAATATATATGTAATTACCTAACTACTTCTCCGATCAATGGACATTTATAGTGTGTTTAATATTGCAGTTACACAAATTGGTCAGTGAATGCTGTTAGTATAGGTTTTTGCTCACTTGTACAGGTATACTTTGTTGATTAGATTTATTAGAAGGGAAAGTGCTAGGATGAAGGATGATACATTTTACATTTAAGTAATTATTCTCAAAATTTCTAGGATACTGCTATAATTTTCTTCCTACTAATATTGTTCTTTTAATATCCCCTTTATTATTACCTGGATATGTAGTGTGGGAAATATCTGCTTGCCTATCTCACTTCCATAATACAAGTAGTTAGGATTCAATCTCTTAATCTCCTAGTCCCATATAAATGCTCATCCCAAATATAACTAAGAGCTTTTATGATCAAGACTTTTAATATCTGGCTGAATGTGCTCCATATGCCATTGAACTCTACTATTCCTAACCCTTACATGGCATTATTCTTCCTCACTTAAACTGCCTCTTTTTTCAAGATATTTCTTTCACCAATGGATCTTCTCTGGAGAAGTCATATGATAATATTATGGGCCTTTAGTTTCTTCATCTGGAAGAAAAAGGATGGAAAGTATATATAGTCTCCAGGGTCATTTCCAGTTGTAAACTTCTTACCTTTACACTTTTCTCATCTCTGCGTGTCTGTAAAGTATACTTAAGCAGTTTCAAAAAGGAATGAAAAGAAATAATATATACATTTGTAAGAAGTTTTAGAGTAATGTTTTACTTTATTTCCTTGTTGATGTAAAATTGCAGTTCAATTTTCTCTTTTATTTTTGCTTTTTATTTTTGAGAGAGAGAGAGAGCTGGGGAGGGGCAAAGAGAGAGGGAGACTGACAGTACAGACCCTGATGTGGGGCTTGTACCCACAAACCATGAGATCATGACCTGAACCAGAGTTGGACTCTTAACTGACTGAGCCACCCAGGCACTCGTGCAGCACAATTGTCTGATCATTGCATATTATCCATGGTTTCTGCCTTCACCCTCTACATTCATAATAGCACCCAGTATTTGAGGATTCCAGTGTCCCAGGATAATGTATCACTTGACAGTTGCTATTAACAGGTTTATGCATTTCTAAAGACCACAGCATGTACCATTTATAAAAAAGATGTGTTAAAATGGTTATGAAATTTCCAACCATTCCAACTGGCCTAAATTATGAAACTGATATGACTTCTTTGTCTTGTTCAACTATAGTCTTTATAAAAGGTCAACCAAAACCCTTTAAGCTACAGCAAAAGGCCTTTCCACTTGCAGACTTAAATGTCTAAAAACTCCTTATTTCAAGTCATAATATTTTGTCCAATTTTACATTGGTAAAACCAAGCCAAACATATTGTCAAAGTAAGATTTTGTAGTGTTTCCAGGGAGGGATAAACAAAACAACAACAACAAAAAGCAAACTTGTCCTTGATGTATAGGAAATAAAATTAGTAAAACATTTTAGCATGCAAATGAGAAATGGTTATCCTACTTTGAACTGTATCAACAGGCAGGGGAAGGTTACCTATTATACAATAGCAGCTAGCCATCACATGTGTCAGAAACTTGACTGGGGGTATTCCTTTGTAGTTCTAGGCTTAAAGCCAAGCTATTAGGAGGAATTTGGGTTTTGCAGTCTTAGCATCCCTTTCACTACCTCCAAAAATATATCCAATCAAGTAAGATTAGAGTAACCCAGTCTCCTGCAAAAGGTAAGAATGCCCATCATTATATATACTGGCCATTAAAAAGTATTATGTTCTTAATACAAAAAAAATTTATTAACTGATAAAAATGAGTTCTACTATAGATTGTAGTCAGACAAGAGAAGGAAACATAAACTCAAATATTAAGATATAAGAAACCAGAGACCTATAAATTTCCTTCACTAAAAAGACATTGTAAAGAAGAATGAATACTAAGAAATATCAAATTATAAAATGAAATAAAATGGACAAAGGTAGAGAGGAAGAAAAAAAGCAGAGTGTGGAGAAAAGAGAAAAAAATCTTGCTAGCGAAACAACAATGAAATAGCATTGTTGATGGGAATACCTGTAGTTACAGACTTTTGGAATCTAACAACATTTAGTAACTACAAAATAGTCTTAAAAATATAAAGAACCTTTGTAACAGTTTTTTTTTATACTTCTGAGACCCTTTCCTAAACGTATCTGAAACCTGAAACAATATTTGCAACTGAAGATTTTTACCAGAGTATTTCTGGTAGCAAAAATTAAGATTCACCTAAATGGCAAACATTAGGGAGATTACTTCCTATTTATAAAATGACCAACTAAAACATTAGGTAAAAATTAAATAGAATTCAGAATTCTGTATGGAATATGATCTTGATAGAGTAGAAAATGCTTAGGAAAAACACATGGAAGGAGATATACTAAAATGGGTTACAAAAGTGGAGATTATAAAGAAAGATTTTTTTCCATGACAGACACTGTTTATTTTTTATGCGAATTCTATATTTCCACAGTGAATATATATGACTTGCATGCCCATTTAAAATGGAAAGAAAAATACAGATAGTTAGATTCATATAATGATACTTTCTAATTATGGAAGACCACAAAATTAACAAGTTCTAATTCATTGATGCTTGTTGACTTTGGCAGTGCCCTGGGATCATATCAGCTCTTTAAAGAATAGAGAGAATTTTAACATCCTCCACAAACACAATAAAAATCTATTGTTTCTTTTCTTAAAAATTCTTCATGATTTTAAATTACTCAAAATATTCAACATTATCTTTGGATCTCATTAGACCATTTAAGATAGTCCATTTAAGGAAAAAATAAGGACATTTTCACTTTGAAAGCATTTCCTTAAATTTCTTCCATCTTAAAATGTCCATTGAAACTCAAAATCTCATTGAAATAATTTTCAAATAAAACACATTTTGGCAATGTATGTGGGCAGATAAATGGTCAAAACAAAAGTATGAGTATAGTTATATTTTAGAATTTTACTGCAGCAAGATGAATTGATATAAAATAGTAAAAATAGATCAATTAATTAAAGCATCAGAACAAGCAATTTACCATTGGATATAGTCAACAAAAATTTTAAAAGGTGATAATTTGGTTAGAAGTGTTGAAAAAATAATATATAGGAAATTGAAAAATATAGTTCATATTCCTATAAAATAGTGGACATACTATGGAATTGAGGACGTACTGGAAGGCAATATTCCTGCATGGTTATAATAGAAACAAGTACTTTCTGTCCCAATTATAGCTCATGTGCTCTACCAACTGCCTGGACTTCGGATGCTGTTTTTAGTTTTTTCATTACATTCAAATGAGTAATAATACTAACACTGTAATACAGTCACAATTTTCACAGTAGAAAGTGTCATGACTCATGAAAGACTGGTTGAATTTACTTTTACTTCAGTTTCACAAACAACTGGTATTACACCATAGCTTTCATTATCAAAGGTTACTGAAAAAAACACAATCCAGTCAAATTAGTGGAAGTAGTAACAGGGGATTCAATCCAAGGAAAGAGAAGACACACGGGACTGAAAGAAGTTCATGAAAAATTGTAATCAGCATCTGTTCTTCATTTCTATCATTTAAAAGGATATCCCATCCTTTAAAAGTATATATAAAGAGTAAAATGGCAACCTGTCTGACACAGTACTAATTGTTAAAAGACTAGTAGAGACTGAACACTCGTTCCCCTTACAGCATATTTCCTCCCTCCCTTTCCTCCATCCCTCTTCCCTCTCTTCCCCCTTCCTCTCCCTCCCTCTTTCTCTTATTGCTATCTCCAGTTTTGCTGGACTCCACAACTCATGGCTAATGTAATGTCTTAGATCCAGCTTTCCCATAAAGTTTTATTCACAGAGCTTTGAATACTGCTCTTATTACCCCCAGATCTCCCAAACTTCAAACTTTAGTCATTTAGAACTTTGAATATGTTCCTATGAGCCTAGTTCCAATGGTCCTGGTTCCTCAAAGGAGAAATCTGATTGGCTCAGCTTAGATTAGCTGTTTGCCCCTGGATTCATCACCTGAAGGCAATATGGAATTACCTCACACAAACATAGGCAGCCCGGCCAGTTCCCTCAGGAAGGGTTGTGGAGGTCATTGCCAAAGAAAGGGCATAAAGTTTGAGAGATGGGTACTTCAAACTTCTTTACTATACAGCATATGTGTTTATGCCACATTTGAAGAAACATATAAGTGTATTGCAGAAAAACATCAGAGCTGGCTTCATGAGCTCACAACCTGTGCATTTGCACAGAGTCCTGCACAGAGAAGGGTCCTGTACAAAGAAGGCTCTTTTGTGGTCTTTTTGAAATTCTTAGTACTATTTAGAAAAATGTCCCCTGCATTTTCATTTCACATTGGGCCCTGCAAACTCTGTAATAGGATCTGATCACAGTCTTTGCTCCTGAGATGTTCAAGATGTGCTATATAAGGCTAATCTGCTGAAAGTGTGCCCTTTTTGTCTCTTTCAGATTCAGTGCACTAAAGAATGAGGATAAAAGTAGGCACTAACATTCTAAAACAGTAACCTAAGACTATGCTTATATGCTTAATATAATGAAGTATCACCATTTATCTTATATTAAAATTCAATCATCTTTGATATAAATCAATTTAGATGGGATATTAATTAGAAATAGATGATGGAGGAAAAAATAAAGCTTTCAGAGTCCAAGTAAAAGTAATTTGACTTTAAGAGCCTTGATACTGTTCCTGAATCCCTACTGTTTAGCAAATCCTCCAAGGAGATATAATAAAAATGTACCTGTATATATATTTCACTGCCTTCTCTCAATCTTTCATGACCTTTCTATCCACCGTCTCCAGTCTGAGATAGTGGGTGCACCTACTTACAGCTATGTGGCCAAGGGAAAATTACTTAGAAATTCTCAAGCTTGATTTTTATCATCAGTAAAATGTAAAAAATAATAATAACAAGCCAGAAACATGCTGTGGGAATTAAAAAAGAAAAATGCACATAATCACTCAGCACAGTACCTGACATTAAGAATTCAATGACTCTTCAATTGTATTTTATTATAACATTTACCATGATGTGTTACAACTTATGTCACTTATTTGTCTACCTATCAGACTGCTAACCAGGTCCTAGTTAGAGGGGAGCACTTCCTGGTTACATTTGTATCATTAGTGCTAAATACAATGACCAGCAAGTAGTACAACCTTTTCAATGTTTGAAGAATGGATGGATGGATGGACTCATCTATTTAGAATTTTGGAAGATGGTGATAAATTTGTGAGGACAATATTCCCTAATTTACTAAAACCCAGAACAAAATATTTGCTTAAGAACATTAGCAACCACCACCAAAACAACATAATTTTGGAATTAGAACCCCTTATTTTTCACATCTTCTTTGGAATAATATTTTTAAGGTATGTATATAAAAAGAGTTTGATCATGTTTCATCAAAACTACTCAAAATCCCATTTCTTTTTTATGAATTGTGCTGGGGATATTTCAACATCCAGAGAGTCAGAAGCAAAGTTTAGTAAGAATCAACTTCATTAGAGTACAAACAAATGTAATAAGTGTTAAATACATGGGTTAGAAAATACAAAACCATGAAGACCTCCCACACTGTTCCCAGAGAGGAATGTGTCTTAATACTTCTATGAATCCCAGGGGGCACCTAGGTGGCTCAGTCGGTTAAGTGTCTGACTTTGGCTCAGGTCATGATCTCATAGTTTGTGAGTTTGAGCCCCTGTGCTAACAGCTCAGGGCCTGGAGCCTGGCTCAGATTCTGTGTCTCCCTCTCTCTCTGCCCCTCCCCTTCTCAAGCTCTTCCTGTGTGCCTGTCTCTCTCTCTCAAAAAACAAATAAAATAAACATTAAAAAATTATTCTATAAATCCCTTGAGGATGTGACAGAAAAGCCTGCCTTAAGAAAATTTCACACGCACACATAATATTCAATTGTGGGGGTTCTGTTGGTCTTCTGAAATCTATTCGTGCACATTTAAGTGTGTACAGGCCTGTGATATCCATTAGCAATTTTGCTAGCTACTAACCAAATGTGATTATTTAAATTTAACTAAATTTAAAATTCAATTTCTCAGTGTCACCAGCCAAGTTCCAAGTACTCAAGAGCCACATCACTATTTAAATTAAGTTTAAATCAAATTAAAATTAACATTCAGTTCCACTGTCACACTAGACATATTCCAGGTGTTCAAAAGCTACATGAGGCCAGTGGCTACCATACTGGACAGCACTAATAGAGGATATGTCTATCACATCAGAAAGCCCTTTGCACAGCAGTGACATGGACCGTGCAGAATTCTTCTCCTAGTGGAAGGAGTGTGCCCTTGCTACATGTGGTGCACATGTATGAGGGAAGACTGCTTTCAGGGAGCCTAAAAATATTTCTTAGTGAGCATAAAGCTGACTTAAAAAAAAATTCTCCCATTTCCTAGTTCCATGGATATATAAACTTTTCTTCAAAACAAAAATGGAAACCAGTAGCAGCTTGGTATTATAGAAGTGTCTAGATTTTGGATTTACCAAGATTGAGGTCAGGTTTTCTATTTTAAGTTGGTGGCAATATTGGGCAAATTCATGATTTTCTTATACGTAAAGTGGCAAGGTAACACCTATCTGTCAGGGTAGTTTTATAAATTAGAAACAAAAGACCTGAAGCACTAATTTAATACGTTTCAGATATAGTGGTAAATATAGTAACATTTTGGACCAGACGAACCTTAGGTTCCATCTAGTATGTCCAATAAATTTCAATTATAAACACTGGAGAATGTGTGTTGTTTTCCCACTGTGCCTTGTTCATACTGAACATGATTACATGCATCTGTCATCTTTATATTCCCATTTCCTGGAATACTACATAGTACACAAAAGTCATCCAGTAAATATTATTGAATGAATATGTGCCCAATGCTACAGACCGAGTTAACTGCAGGCTAAGGATATATCCCAGGACTCCTGAATTTGTGTGATTTAGTGCAAAGAACAAAGGATAGAGAAAAAGAAAAAGAAAATATGGTTCTACTTTTTGTCTTGTGACCTTAAGCAACCACCTTTCTGACCTCAGTATTCTCCTTTGCGATATAACTGAATCCATAAACTCTTCTCCAGCTGATTCTCAGGATTACAGCTTTAAAGTGTCTTCCATTTATAAAACATTACAGCAGATCCCATAAGACACATGACAATAAAGGCCTCTGACATATCAAAAACCATATTTTAAGTATTTCAGAGGTCAACTGATGACACAGAATGCCTCAATTTTATTTGTTTTTATTTGTGTTTGAAGGAATTGTGAAGGTTACACTTACAATTCCAGTTAAATGGAAAGAAAGAATACTTGAAAAACATTAACTGATAACATTAAAAGAGAAATCAAACATAGTCTATTGTACTATATTGTCTCTTCTTTATTTTTTAAGACTTAAGTTTTTAGACCAGGTTTAGGTTTAAAATAAAATTGAGAAGTAAGTACAGAGATTTCCCCTATACCCTGTTCCCACAGTGGAGTGCATAGCCTCCACTATTAGAGCATCACTTGCAAAAATGATTTTTTTTTACCAAAGATGTACCTACTTTGACACATCATAATCACCCAAAGTCCACATATTACCTAAGGGTTCACTCAGTGTTGTACATTAAATGGGGCTAGACAAATGTATAATGACATATATCCATCATTATAATATTATAGGGAGTATTTTCACTGCTCGAAAAATTTTCTATGCCTTACCTACCCATCTCTAACTCCTCAAACCTCTAGCAATCACTGATATTTTTTACTGTCTTCATATTTTGGCCTTTATCAGAATACCATATATTTGGACTCATATAGTACATAGCTTTTTCAGAGTGGCTTCTATTATTCATGTATATTTGCACAATATGCATCTTAGGGTAGTCTTTCCAAGGCTTGATAGCACCTTTTTTTTTTCCTCATTGAATAACATTCCACTATCTGAATGTACCACAGTTTATTTATACATGCACCTATTGAAAGACATCTTGGTTGCTTCCAAGTTTTGGAAATTGTGAATAAAGGTGCTATAAACATATGTGTTCATGTTTTTGGATGGACAAACATTTTCAGCTCCTTTGCATAAATACCAAGAGCATGGTGGGTAGATCTTATGGTATGAATATGTTGAGTTTTGCAGGAAACCTAAAAGCTGTCTTCCAAAGAAGCTGAACCATTTTGCATTCTCACCAGCAATGAATTAGAGTTCCTATGGCTCCATATCCTCACCGTCATTTGGTGTTGTCAGTGTTATAGAAGTTGGCCATTCTAGTAGGTGTGTACTATGGTATCTCATTGTTGTCTTAATGTGCATGTCTGTGATTACAAATGATGTAGAGCATCTTTTCACATGCTTATTTACAATCTGTAAATCTTAGGTGAGATGTCTGTTAAGGTCTTTGGCCCATTTTTTTAATGAGATGAGATTGTTTCCTAATTGTCTTTTTTAGGTAATGTTTTATCTCATTATGAATCCTTTCAAACTATATAATCAGTCATCCACACTGAGGAACTGTATACAGGATGGTCTGTTTTTAGAGAGAAGTCATCACGCCAGGTTTTTCCTGCCTATGTACTATAAAGCTGTTTCTCAGAATTCAAGCTGCAACATCCTTTAGTAATTTATTCCATCCACCTTTATTTAAAATAATTCATTTGTAATATGACAATATGATATTGCTAACAACCTCAGAAAAATGCAGCAAGTAAGTAGGTCTATGAAGAAATACTGTACAAAGATTAATTGACCAGAAGTATTCAACATTATCTAATTTCCCTTTTACTTAAGAAAATTGCAGGAATGTTTATCAGTTGTCACTGTTGTCATTGTTGTCATTGTTGTTTTATAATGTCTGTAGTTGTGGTCCACAATTAGAAACAACAAAAATTCTTTTGGGGAAAGCATTTTGTGTGATTGTTTTGTTAAAGAAAGGAGAGCTGTAATAACAACACTTAAAAGTCAGTGAAGGATTTTAATTTATGCATACACTTGAAATACAAGGAGTAACATTTAAGTAATTTAATAGAAACATTTTAAAATCCCAAATAATTCTTTTAGTATATTGACATTGAGTATGAATATGAATAATATTGAGTAATATGCCTGAATAATGACTGATACACTTCAGGAAGTTAATACAACTATAAGTGTCATTAAATATATTTTATTTAAACTTAAATAAAACCTTGATTTTAATTGTGCCTTCCAAACAAGTACTATTGTACTGGCAAATTTTCTGCATGTGTAGAGTAGTGCAAAGGGGACACTGCAGCAAGCTGGAATCTTAGATTACAATGCAGGACCACCTTTAAGCCCTGAGACCCAAAGCACATCAATAGATTTACAGTGGGGCTTTGCTTAGAAAACTTGATTTACATCACATCTTATGAAATGATTTTTTAAGATGAAAAGCAATATATATTCAGCTATGGTTGTTGATAACTATATTTAATATATCCAGCTAAGGTAAGATTAATATTTTTTACAAAATCATGGAAGTAATGAGAGGCCATATGAGGCATGTGAGGCATATAAGCACGAGGCCCACATAAGAGGATGAGGCTATTACACAGACTAGGTGTAACTTGAGGCTAATTCCTATCCTTCAAAGGTCCACTAGGGTACATGTCCACGGAGAAAAGAATCCTTGGCTCTTGATCTTAAAATTATGAAAAAATAAGTTTAAATGTACTATTCATCATGGATCCAAGGTCATGTGAATAGCCAGATGAAAAGAAGGGAAACCGAAGGCATACAGAAGAAATAGAAAAACAGATACTGAAAGAAATACTCATACATACAAATAAGACACAGGCATAAATGTATGCCTCATCAGTCCTAAGACTGCATAATTCTTATGGTTTGATTATGCAAACTTGTATCTTTCCCTTAATATTTAAGCTTATTCTAGTTTAACTAGAATTCTAACTTGCATCAAAAAGATTCCTAATAAATAAATTACATTCATTTTCTAAAGTATATATTTAATATAAAACTTCAATTTCAGAAATTATGCTCAAATACTATGTTACTTAAAGGGTGTTGTTGGTGTCATTTGTGGTTGTTCTCTTCCATTCCTTTATCTCTTAAGTTTCGCTGGCTGTGCTTAGACTTGAGCATTACACTTGCAACAGATGTAAACACATAATATTTTCTTTTGAACAAATTTTACTGCTAAATAAAAAAATGTTTGAAGTGAATGTATTATGTAATTCCTAGAGTAACATGATTATTTAGTTATAAAATCACAGGGGCCTAAGAGCATGGGTAAGAAATATGTCTTTCCAACGTAATTTCTATAAGACTACCTTTAACAGAGAAGACATATCCTGCAATCTACATATTTTGAAATATCATCTGTACTACTTGCTTACCTGTTGTTTCCCAGACCCATAAAACTCTTTAAAACTCTGCTGTAAACTGATGAAGCTGATTTTTCAGTGAATTATATTTTCCAGGCTTCTATGATTGCAAACTTCCTCCAAATATTGGCAATAGAAGACACTGGAAGGAGATAAGAAGCAGGAAAAAAAGGAGGGGGAGTAGTATTCTGCTTCTGGTACCAGCAGTATGGCAGTTCCTGGCAATGGCCATAATATTAGCTGGAATGAGGGGATTCATTTGAGACTCAGATAGGCTGAGACATTACATTTTATAGTAGCTCCAGCCTTGAGACAGATGAAATTTCTTTGTTGAATCCAAGACTAACTGCAATACCATCTTCATGTGCAGACCTGTGGGCTAACCAATACTATATTTTGTTCACAAACTTGTCATTGTCATCTCCATTTGCCATTTGCTTTTCGACCCTTTTAGATTCTTTTGTGACCAATTCACTGTACTACCCTATTCCCTCATGAGAAATACAGAGGATGGTTTCTGTTTCAATGACTAAACCCTGACAAATACAAACACAGCATTATTTTTTTGTTTTATTTTTCATTATAGTCATGAGAAAGATATAAATGTGACTTAATTAAAAATACCTAATATCATCCTCTGCCTACCAGAAATAACCAGTTGACTTTATAAGGGGGTAAAGTCCAACAGAGAGTGTTTGGCTGAATTTGACCCTTCCCAGATTCAATTTTCTCATCTATTAGGTGAGGGACTTCTGTAAAGAATGTATAACATTTCCCATAGGCTACATATTATCACTTGCCTATAGTCATTATGCGTGCTATAATAAATGTAATTTCTAAAGATTAAATTTGGATCCACTAATTCCACTACTGGATATTTATCCAAAGTAAATGAAAATACTAATTTGAAAAGATACATGTACCCCTATGTTTATTATAGCATTATTAATTTTTTTAATGTTTATTTATTTTTGAGACAGAGAGAGACACAGCATGAACGGGGGAGGGTCAGAGAGAGAGGGAGACACAGAATCTGAAGCAGGCTCCAGGCTCTGTCAGCACAGAGCCCAACGCGGGGCTCTAACTGACAGACCGTGAGATCATGACCTGAGCCGAAGTCGGACGCTTAACTGACTGAGCCACCCAGGCGCCCCTATTATAGCATTATTTATAATAGCTATGATATGGAAGCAATCCAAATGTCCACCAATAGACAAATGAATAAGGAAGATGTAATGCGCGCACACACACACACACACAAACACACGCACACACACACAGGAATACTACACAGTCATTAAAATGAGATTATGTCATTTGCAACAATATAGATGGACCTAGAGGGCTATTATACTAAATGAAGTAAATCAGACTGAGAAAGAAAAAATATAAGATTTCACTCACATGAAGAATCTAAAAAAGAGAAAAAAATGAATAAATAAAGACAAAGCATAATCAGACCTTTAAATACAGAGAACAAACTAATGGAGGGAGGTAAGGGGATGAGCAAGTTGGCAAAGGGGAGTAGGAAATATAGACTTTCAGTTATGGAATGAATAAATCCTGAGAATAAAAGACATAGCATAGGGAATACAGTCAATGATATTATAACAGAATTGTATGGTGCCAGATGGTAGCTACGCTTGTGGTGAATACAGTATAAGGTATAGAGAAGATGAATCATTTATCTTGTATACCTGAAACTAATATAACATTGTATGTCAACTATACTTCAATAATAGTTTTTAAGATAGAATTTAAAAACTTAGGAATAAAAAGAAATTTTATACACAAATATAAGCACAAATCTCAATCTACAGACCTATTTTGCCAAAAGGTATCATCTACCTAATTGTCCAAACCAGAAACTTAGAATTTATTTACATCTTAGACTACTGAAACAGAATTTTAACTTGTCTCACTGAAGTTCAATTTCACCTTTATAATATATTCTTTGTAATATATAAAAATCCCTCATTAGTTCTTCATTGTCTTCAAAATATATTCGTATAATTAAAAAAAATATTTTTGTAGCAATGATTATGCACTAGGCATAATGTCTTGAGAATGGTGAATTAGACACAATTCTGCCCCCTTCTGGTCTGCTAAATGAGATAGATATTCAAAAAACAGTCTAACAAATGTTTTAAGGAAAAGTATTTATAGTAAGTACTGCAATTTTTATTTTAAAAGGTAGTATTGAAATGTATAAATTTAAATAAAAAAGAGCTTCTTAGGAAAACATGTAAAAACTTCAGTAACCTGGCTTTCTCTCTTATCCTAACTTATACCCAATGCAGCAACCTAGTGTACTACAGACCTTTCATTTTTAAGAATTCTTTTACACATCTGAATTTTTGCATATTCCATTAGCTCTGATACACATTAATTTTATCATTCTTTCCTTGTTGAACAAACATACAGAAAAGTACAATTCTTAAACGCTCCCTTCCATTTTCATATGGCTAACTTCCACTTAACATTTAAGACTCAACTTAGAGATTTTATTTACTCTACCAAGTATTCTATGAAAATCTCGCATTCCTTCCTGAGCAATCTCCATGTCACATGCCCCACTCCGTGTGTTTCTATTTGTATGTCTGCCTTCCTCTTTCCTGAAATTTATTAAACAGTATTGCAAGAGTCTGTATATTGCCATTCTCCAAGTGGACAACGAATGTCTTTAAGAGAAAAGATTATATTTCATATGCCTAGAACCATTTTTTAAATGATTGGTACAAGAACTCATACTTTTCTAAATTTTGACTTACTTTGGTCACAAAATCAAATAAAATGTCTTTTAATATTTTTCAAAGGCAAACCTATTGCATATTCATAATCACACACATTCTTATTTGTTGGTGTTATTTAGGAAAATGCTATAGCATGCTTTAAAATAATCATAATATCGAAGTTCCATTTGATTAAGTGATAAGATCTCTAATGTAATTCTAAGATATATTATCTGTAAGTGGTTTCCAAAATACATCCCTGCTAAGACCTTTTGGAAAACAATCTGAAGCAGGTCTGAATGTATTGGGTGGGTGCCTGTACCCCTACCCTTTTGTTTTACCTTGATACCCATGTTTTGATCTTTTAATGTTCTCTCTTTATAACCCAATAGTTGAATGGAATAGAGTGCAAAAATCACTAATATGTAGTACAGGAAGTGGAGACATACATAAATGAATGCATACTACTTTTTAAAAATCCTTACTTTTATTAATCAAAAAATCATAATCTCTGAATTTTAGTCTGTTTGATATTCGATATTCACCTTTCTAATCATGTATGCATACAGTTTAGAATTTCAATTGTCACAATTTAAATCAATGCAACAGCTGCCATCATTCAACAATGGGAACCCATGGATATGCTCTTTGCATTGTATTAAGTCTCTACTCTTGTTTCAAGGAAGTTCAGTGGCAAAGTGGTACTCAATTTAACAACTATACCAATATTTTTGATAAAATATCTGCTCCTTCTCCCCTTCCATGGTCTGGTTTTGGGTTTTTTTAATAATTAGTTTATTAACCTATTTGCATGCATACTATTTGGTCTAAGTTATTAAAAATTCATCCTATATATTTCTGTGTATGTATATCCTCATATACATACAGCCTTGACTTCCATTGAATAGATGAAACTTAAATATACTACAAAATTATCCAGCATCTAGGTTGCTAAATTGTTACCTTTTTCATAGTTATGTAATTCATTATACCATTGTCTCTACAAC
The DNA here is from genome assembly GCF_023721935.1 of Panthera uncia. NCBI lineage: Eukaryota > Metazoa > Chordata > Mammalia > Carnivora > Felidae > Panthera > Panthera uncia. Next base: position 34,969,635 of record NC_064807.1, read on the forward strand.
CAACTTTTTCTTAATTCTCTAAATCTGTCAGGTTCAATGACAAACATATTTATTTCTTCAAGGTGATAAAATTATGAAATTGTGTTTTATTTGTCATGCAACAACTATTTTGTAGGTAAATCATATTTTGGGAGTGTTTTATCTTCAATGAATTAAAATAAGGTGTATTATAAGAAATAAGCTGAGGCATATTTATGGATGGAAAGAAAAATATTTTCCACAGTGTAGACAATCTAATGTGATACAGACAAATCAATGTTACTCATGTGCTACCCCTATTGACTTACTTTATATAGATGTTTTCTTTGTTTTGTCTCTATCATGGCATTCATCATTGTTCTAGAATTGTTTGTCCACTTATCTGCATTTCCAACATCACACCAACCTTATCTAGACTTCAAATTTTTGAAGTTAGAGATGATATCTTGTTCACCCTTGTATCTATACTACCTGGCATATAATAGTCATTTCAAAAGTATTACTGAATAAATGAAGAAAAAATAAAGAGTGCTGAAATAACTCTCTATCCTAAGAATTTCTATAATCTTTTCTTTAGAATTCCCTTATAACATTTATCACATTCAAACTTGCATGGTAGATATTTCTGTATGTGGCTTACGGATATTTCTGTATTTGATGTGATGGCAGGCAACTAATTCTTTTATCTTCCTATAACCCCTGGCACTGTGTACCATACAGTAAGTAATAAATAAGCATGTTTTAAACAAAAAAAATAAAAATAAAAATAAAAGGTTTAAGTGTATAAGGGAATTCCCCTGTTCTTCTCATAGGTACTCAACAAACTACCGTTTTGTTTTGTTTTGTTTTTAATGCCATACTAAACAACAACTATATTCCAATAGATTTGGCCACAATACATTTCACTAACTTATGAATTAATTTTTGAATACTATATATGCTAGGCTGTTCTACATGCTGGGAAGACAGTAACAATGAAGAAAGAATCTTTGTTCTTAAGGGGCTTTTAGCAAATAGAAAGAAAAAAAATAATGTAAAAAGTATAATGATAAACATGGGAAGAAAAAGTCATCAGGTTTGTCCAGAAGAGTTGGAGGAGATTTTATAAGAAGTGACATTTCATCTGTTTGAGTCATATATGGAATGTAAAGGCATTCAAAAGGTAGAAAATTTGAAGAACACACTTTAAAAGGTAAAAAAAAATGCTATGGGTAAAAAAAATTGTTAATTAAAAAGACATAAAATGTCTGAGAGAACTGAATGTACCAAATGGATAAAGTTAAAACAACTTTTACTTAGCATATAAAAAAGTCTTTTGTGCAAGGTTAACATGATCAATATATCTATAAAATAAGCTGGGTTTATCTAATTGTCTACATATATTAAAGGGATCACTTTCATATTACACAATAATACTTCGTAATGTTTAAGGTGCTAAGTCAAATTATTAACTCATATTTCTAGATTTTCAGGAAGAATCTCAATGAAAAAATCCATAGCACTCTCACTCACCCAACTATCCCCCTCACAAACCATTGGACCTATGCCATTTGTTTTTGTATTTGTTACCCATATCTCCAGTTTTGATAAACTAGAATGTCCAGAAATAGCTATCAAAATTACTATTAAATAGAGAATATTTTATCTGTCCCAATTTATTAAGAACTCCAGAGGATATTATCCAGTGGTCACTGCAAGATAGTAGTCTAAAGGTCACAAATGGTAATAGTAAAATTGCTAACTGAGATTTACTATTTCAGCAATACACTTTTTTTTAATCCTCTAGGAGGCAAAATAATTACTGACAACTAAATTGCTATAAAAAGATATAGAAAGAAAGATAGTAATAGAGAGGTGTTGAGAGGAAGAAGAGAATAATCTTTATGTAAGATTAAAAATCTGAAATGAAGTAAGATCAAAAGATAGAAAAAAATTAATGTGTGCATGCACATATGCATACATACACAGTGAGGAGGGACATCTTTCTATAGCATTTTCCTACCAGGACAAGCTGCCAATTTAATCCCTTCCCTTACCAAAAAATTGCAAATCTGACTGATGTAAATCCAGGATATTCACATTATTGTATTGGAGGTTACAGGTCACCATATCTTAAAGCGTGGAGCTCAGGCTTCATGTGATCTACTTGCTTACTATCTCCTATGTGGTCAACATTCTTGGGCATGCCTGGAGGTTTGCCAACTTGTCAATAAGGTTGATTTTTTTTTCTATATGGCTATATTTTTTCCCTAATGTACCCCTCCCTCAGTCCACAGCACTGTAGGGGAGAAGAATGAATGGAAGGATTTTGAAACCATAACTCTACCTGAAACTTGTGACAATGTGCAGCAGAATATATTAGAAGGTCATGCTGCCAACTGCTGTGGCATAGTCATTCATCTGCTTTGCTATTTTATGACTCCAGCATTATACAGTAGTATTTTTGTTAATATTATGGCATTGTAGATAACATGCAGCATTTTTTTGTTATTTTTAAGAACATATAATATTGTAAAAATATATGATGTTAATGATTCACTAGTCTTTAAAACTGAATTTTCTTTTATGAAGGTACCATCAGATCATATTCAGTTATCAGCAGATATAAAAATTTAACTTAGAAAGATTTACATCATAGAGACTTTGTCACAGTTATTAAAAACTGATGCTATAATCTCCTGACATTTACATTATGCCTATCCTCAGTACACTCATATTTTCAAGGCACTTGGGTATTTTCCTTATGGCAATCTGAGATTCCTTATGGCAATCTTTATTTTATGTGTTGTCATCAGATATCATAAATGCTTCATTAATTTCCAAAGGCTTCCATTGTATAGTAGAAAAACTAGCTTTTGGAATGTGACAGGTTTGGATTTAAATCCAAGTTCCATCATTACTGGATGAGTGATCTTAGAATTTTATTCTTTTCTGTGAGTCTCCATTCACTCATCATTAATTGGTCATAATCACTACCCTACAATGCTACTTAAAACTGCATATGTAAAAAGCCAGTCATATAAAAAGCTTTCGATTACTGTGCATTCCCCCATTGACAGACCCTTTGTGAGAAGGTGACAAGGAACTTGACATTTTTAGTGCCATCTAAATTTTTTTTAATTTTTTTAACGTTTATTTATTTTTGAGACAGAGACAGACAGAGCATGAATGGGGGAGGGTCAGAGAGAGGGAGACACAGAATCTGAAACAGGCTCCAGGCTCTGAGCTATCAGCACAGAGCCCGATGCGGGGCTCGAACTCACGGACCGCGAAATCATGACCTGGGCCGAAGTCGGCCGCTTAACCGACTGAGCCCCCCCAGGCGCCCCATAGTGCCATCTAAATTTTTATAAATGAAACAATTTTTATAAAATGAAGCAAACCATATTTTCTAAGGAGATATGATCTATGAACTTATGTAGCTGTAAAGTACAATGTTTTAGAGAATAGTTAATTCTTCTAAACTTAAGGGCTTTATGGGGGACCTACAGTGAAATAAGTGTTTTTAAAACTGAAACAGTTAAAATGACCATCAGGTCTCTGTGTCTCAGTCACTGGACTACTGTAGGTCCACAAGGGGCCATGATTTATAGGTTCTTCTCTAACAGTATTATTCCTGGAGGAGAGGGAATGTTGTTTAAAACACAGAGTACAATATAGTGAAATAACTCACTGACAGGGAGTTGTTTTCTGGACAAATCGTCTCAATACCACACTGTGAAGAAAATGATTTAACCAACACTTTAAACTTGTTCCTATGAGGTAAGCTGGAAGAGAAAGCATGATGTTCCAAGACCCTAAACGATGATGTAAGGAGCTAATCACAAGCCATTCCACCAAATATCCAAACTATAAAGCTGTCAGCATTTGGATGGGGGAAGAAGAGCTATTCCTACCAATTAAAAAGAAATAATTGTTCATGCCTGTGATATAACTATAATTCACAGTAAGAGTACACATTAAGAATTATTTCCATTGAACATTGTTCTATGTATTCAATGGTCTGTTAAGAGTCAAGCAAAGGGGCGCCTTTGCCCCTTTGTCGGTTAAGCAGCCGACTTCGGCTCAGGTCATGATCTCGCGGTCAGTGAGTTCAAGCCCCGCGTCGGGCTCTGTGCTGACAGCTCAGAGCCTGGAGCCTGTTTCAGATTCTGTGTCTCCCTCTCTCTCTGACCCTCCCCCGTTCATGCTTTGTCTCTCTCTGTCTCAAAAATAAATAAACGTTAAAAAAAAAAAAAAGAGTCAAGCAAATATACTGACTCACATAGAAAGATGGTGAACAGCTTTCATTGATAAAAGTGTCATTTCTGGGGACAAATTGATGTCTCCCTACAACCAGAATGAATTACTCTCCATCCACAGAGCCCACCTCTTACTCTCTTCCTTTCCACATGCTGGGCAAGGTGCTGATGCTTTTTTTTTTTTTTTTTTTTTTTTTGAGAACTTAAGTTGAAAAAAGCCTGAATGGGTCCATTCCAGATAGGGTATTGTATATAACCACTGTTTTACTTTGGGTGAAAAGTAATCATTGAGTTGTCAACTGAAATGTGACATAATCTGAGCCACTTCCACCAGAATTAACAGATACTTCACTTGTCAGTAAGTTCTTACTTGTGAGTATATAAGTAGCCTCTGATACAATAGGTTTAAAAGCCACAAAGATGGGAAAACAAGACTCTAAATCCTGGAAAGGGAAATACATATTAATATTACCAAAAGGAATGATCTTAATTTATATCTAAATATTTCAATATGTTTTTACTCCAACATTAAAACACATACATAGATATTGAATGTTATTTAACCTTGTTGAATACATCCAGCTCCAAATACAAGTTTTTCTAACTCAAAATCCTTAACAAATTTACTTGTGTATACACATCCAGTAATTTTTCACATTTGGGTTCAGACATACACATATTACACACATTTCAAGTCATTTTTGTTGGAAATAAGAAATATTACTTCTATCCCAAATATATGTTGAGAACAAGCAATAGAATAATAGAGAATGAGTAGATTTAAAAATTAAGAAAGATAAGATGTATATCATTGAACAGAAATTGTTCTCATGAGAAGGATGAAAAAAGAGTACGAATAAAGCAAAAACAGTAAAGCAGGATGAATTTAGACAGGCATGGATCATGCACAGGTTTACCACAGAAGGATTCTAAATGCTGAAGTCAATAATGTGAGCTGTAGAATTCAACTAGATATTTAGATAATGGAATAAATGAGGGGGGGGGGAACCTTGTGTAAAACATCTGTAACAAATTCAATAATCTTTAAAATATCTCATTGAAATTGGTGGGAAGGCAGAGCCTAGAAAATCTCCCTAAGGTAACCAATAGATAATTATGATAGATAGATAGATAGATAGATAGATAGATAGATAGAGTGTGTATCATTTTAAATATGCTGTGTTATTTTCTCTATAATGATGGTCAAATGAATTTATGACATTTATAGTTTCATGGCCAATCCTATGTTTTTAAACTAATAGTTTCAAGTTTGCATTATAGAGTCTTCTCCCCAGGTTTTTAGGAATGTAGAAGAGGGACCACCAAACTTCAAAATACTAATTCATTCTCAATAAACGAACATAGCATATTGGAATAAATACTGTGTTGTGAGGTAGCAAGTCAGGGTTGAATCCCAAATCTGTGAGTAGGGAGAAACCACCTATCATCTCTGGCTTTTCTGCCTTATTAGTAAAATGAAGATGCAACTAGAGAGAAATATTAATTCTATCCTTTCTAAGATTTGGCTAAGATATGGCAATTTTATGATTCCAATAAATTTCTGAGTTAAAGTTCATTATACTCCTTAGATAGCTTAAGCATCGCAACACAGGAATTTTCTTTGCAACACTGAGAAAAGGAATCATACAATCTGCTCAAAAAAGTATACTTTCTGTATTAATTAATTAATTAAATTATTGTTTTTTGAGAGCAATAGTGGGGGATGGACAGAGGGAGGGGAGAGAGAGAACTTAAGCAGGCTCCACACCTAGCATGGAACCCAATGCAGGGTTTGATCCCAGGACCCTGGGATCGTGATCTGAGCTGAAATGAAGAGTTAGCTGCTTAAATGACTGAGCCACCCAGGTGTCTCTTTATTAAGATATATCAAATTCATATTACTTTGGATTATTATACATGATTCAAATGTATATCTTAGATTCTCTCCCTACTTTTAAATAATTTGTTGCCTAAATTAATTCTTCTCACTCCATATTTTACAAGAAGAATTTAAAATGACTTTCTACAAGTTGCTGAAAATAAATCTCACAGTAAGCAACTCTAGAACAGTGTAGCATGAGCTAGCAAATCAACAAAGCAAAAAATCATAATAAAAGACAAAAATTATTTTTAAAATATGTGTAATATTGTGATTATATTAGACAACACAACCACTATCCTTTAGATCATTGATCTTCACTTGGAAAAATAATAACTTTCTTACCCTCTATTGTACATTGTGGACATCAATAAAGATAACTAAGTGCTTTCAAATATTAATAATCATAATATTTAACACTTTAAAGATGTTTGAGAACAATTTTCAAATACTAACTATAACTAAACATACTCTTTTGAAGCCTATGGAAGTGAGAAAAAAATTATTAAAATACTTACAATGAAATAGCATGTAGATTTCAAAAAACATTTTTTTTTTCTAGAAATCAGATGGAAAAAAATTGTGTTCTCTACTTAGTCATTGCATTTTATGAGGGCAATAAATGATTTTTTAGTCATAGACTAAAGTAGAAAAGGTGTTATAAAGTACTACTCTCTTTGTTTATGATCTAGAAATTAACTGTGCACATTCCCCTTGATGATTAAGCAAAGAACATTGTCATTTAAATCACTTATAAAGCATGACTTTATTACAGATTCAGGATGTGTAAAACACATGAGCGTCAATCCATGTCTGCCATATCTGTCTGCCAACCAAAAAAGTGGTCACTTACAGTGATTACAAACCACATCAAGTGGTCTATATGTCACATCTTCACAAGAGGAAGGTGGCAGCTTGATGAATTTTCTTTTCTATCAGTCTCTCCCTTGGTGTGTCCCTGTCCCCCATCATTTTTGTTTCTCTTCCCCACTCTTTCTCTCCCTAGGGGTCCAAATGTCATTGTTCTATTACTCAGGAGATAAATCCATTTTCTTTCTGCTAACTCCTCTTCCTGGGAAGATTGAGAATCTCCTCATTGATTTTGACTAGGAAATTATTTTTTTTAAGTAGAACCAACTTCTGACCTTTCAAATGATCAGATTAGGACGGTTATTTTCACATTATTAAGTAATCAAGGAACAAATGCATTAGGAAAGAGTTTGGTTCACAGGCAGGCCTGTCGGCTGGCTTCTAAAAAAAAATATTTTGCACTGACAGCTAACCCAGATTCCATTTCTTGCTTTGCCTATGAACCACATGGGAAGTTAAACTGCATTTTAACATTGCATTTTGCCTAAAGGCTATCAGTAAAATTTAATTTTCTTACTGCATTGATTTCTCCATTATAAGTTGTAACAGTCTAATGATATCTCAGAATTTTCAGCATCCATGAAAAGGATGTGAATGATTTACTAATGATAACTGCTTGGAAACATACTGTGATTTTGAAACAAATTTTCCAGGTCTCTTTTTGATGAGCAGTTGTTTAAAAAATATGGTACATTTCATACTCCTAGTGTTTATATAATGCTTTTAATATACACATTGAAAAGTTTAATATGTACCCCTGCCCTTAAAAAACAGAATCCCAGTATTTGAGATAAAACATTCTATTGTAGGCAGGAAATCCAGTATTTAGATACGGACTGATTGTTAAAAATCAATGTGTCATGCTGAAATAAGGTGACTGAATGATATTAGAGTGTAAGGCTCTTGATTCTTACTCTTAATTGCATTTAGTATACATTTATATTTTAGCCTAATTACTTTAAATACATCAAGTTGTCATATTTTGACTTTGGACAAAACATGCATCAAAGACATCACACAGCCCATTTTCCTAAAAACAACAACAACAGCAACAACAAAAACAAACAAGCAAAAAGACAAGAAAATCTAATTCTTCTTTGCCTTTTAAATGGTTGTCTCATCGCTGAAGCTTTAGCAAAACTTTAAATAACCATGTTGAGAAAACATGTAAAAAAATAGAACCAGTGTCACAGTGAAATCAACAGAGGATTCAACATGCCATATGCTCAGTAGCTCCAAGGGAATATTTTAATTATTATTTCACATTGTCATAAACACTACAGGTGGTTATAAATAAAAATAGAGATTTGTGAACAAAAAATTAACCAAGTTAAATACATCATTGTTAACAAGGGTAGATGCCAGCAAATGGAAAATGTCTTAATTGCTATCACTCACCCTTATCTTTGGTGTGCTCACTGTGGGCATGGCTCTGATACTTATATTCATGCAATTTGGTTTCCACTTTTTTTTTTTTAACATTTAAAGGGCTTGAAATAGAAATGGAGAACATCTGTTTCAAAGAAATAAATTGTTCTTTAAAATGTCATCAAAATAATTTAGAAAGTCAATCCTTTTCCCATTTTAAAACTCTAAATTTTAATGTTTAAACCACTGTTCATATGGGGCTAGCTTTTATTGAAAAAATAAAGAAAATTACATCTTCATTCTTTAATAAGAATATGTATTTCTGGGTAACTTAATAACACTCCTATATCCAAATGAACCTCCTAAATGTTTAGTTTAGTTTTAGAAACAGCATCCTATGATTAGTCAATATAACGAGATAAAATTTATAATTACTAAGCAATTATTACCCTTTCATTCTCTGAGCTGTTATCATCCATAGTAAATGACAAATAAAATTACAGATTGAAGACAAACTTCTAAGCCAATCATGTTAATGAGCAGATCTGGCTTTTAAATTTTCAACTAATCTTGACTGGGTCATGTCACAGTTCTGCCTTGTATATACATCACTCCACTTAACATTTTTATTTACACGTTGTATAAATAAGGTCTACATGGTAATTTGGAGTAGAAAATATTTAAGGATGGTTTTTCATGTTTAATATTTGCAATTCAGAACCAGAACTGAATTTATTCTCAAGTAACATGCCAAACAAGGAACAATTCTTTTAATCAACCACTTACACTCTGCAATTCCTTCCATCTATGTTTTAGATAGATGGTAACAGTTGTAAATATGTAACCCATTGTGCAAAGTTCTACTGAACAGGCACCTCATCAGAGAAATCTCTTCCAATACTCCTGAATAAATTTAACTGCTAATCTTAATGAATAAGGGATGCATTTACTGTTTTTTTCTACTTCATTTGGTTGTCCTTTTGCCTGTTTCCTCCAAAATATGGTAATTTACTACATTAAAAAAATGAACAAAAATTCAAAATTTCTAGAGGAAAGTATATGTGTATTTTAGTATGTAGTTGACCAAAAGAATAAATGTCATAAATTTATCATCGTTATTCTGGTTAAAGTACTTTTCATTGCAAGTAAGTAAACTCATTCAACTAACTTATACAAAGGGACAGAAACCGACTGCAGGGCCTAAGATTATGTCCAGTTGTGGGCTGGTAAATATTTCACAAGTAGCTCTCCATCCCACATCCACAGCATTAGTTAATTCCATACTGTAAATACTCACTCCATAGTCAATTTCAAGCCATGAACATGATGCCACTGAATACAGAGTTGGGAAGACATATACACTTTTGGCTCTCAAAAGCTGGTTCCATCACACTAAATTGACATAAAACTCAAGGATGTATAGGCAGACTTCATGGGAACTGAAAACATGAACTAGAAAGCCATGAATAACTGAGGCTACTTTTTGAGTTTCTTAATGATCAGGTGAAGTTCCTTTTTCTACTCATCTTTGTACATCACCTTCAAGGGTTTTTTTTTGTTTGTTTGTTTTTATTTTTCTGTAGGCAGAGAGGCACTCCTCCCTTTCTCATTTGTACATATTTCACCCAAAAGGCCTTCTCATCCTGCTTATTTTTAAATCATATTTCTGTTCAAGTCATAGAACCTATTGATGAGCATTCTTAATCCCGCATGTATAGATTTTCTGGAAGGACAATTTATTGGGCCAGCTTGAATGTGACAGCCATCCTTAAAATGGTGATGGTGGTAATTGTAATGGTGTGTGTATGTGTGTATGTGTTCTGTGTGCTTGAGATTATTTGGACTAGGGTAGCACAAAGATATAAGCGGAACAGAAGAGCCCAACACTGTGGAGAGAGGGATGATTTTCCCTGAAAGGAAATGGGCCTAGTTTAGGCAGCAACCTACACCTCCACCTAAAAATGTCTATTATACACATCATGGCAAGCAATATAATGCCTCTCTCCCCACCCCCAAAAATGTTCACGCCCTAATCCTGGAATCTCTGAAGACATAGCAAAAAGAACTTTGCAGATATAATTAAGCTAAAGATCTTGAGATAGAGATATTATGATAAATTATCTCATGGGACCAATGTAATCAAAATAATCATTTTAAGTGAAAGAGCTACACAGGAGAATCAGAGCCAGAAAAAAGATGATGATGGAAGAAGAGTTTAAAGAGATTCAATCGCTGAGATTGAAGATGAAATGGGATCACAAGCCTAGGAATGCAGATAACTTCCAAAATATGGAAGGGCAAGGAAATTGATTTTCCCCTAGTACAGGAGGAATGCAGCCCTGATGACATCTTGATTTCCACTCATTGAGTCCCAATTTGAACTTATGACCTCCAAAAATGTAAAGATAAAATTTTAAATTGTTTTGCCACTAATTTAAATAATTTGTTACAGCAGCACAAGGAAACTAATACACTAATAATATGATTTGCCAGATTAGATGGTTAAACACTTGATCTGTAAATTTGAAATAAAACGTAACTTAAGATATTTTATGTATTAAAACAAGAAAATTTACACATACAGGATATCTATATTACAAATAAAATAATTTTTGAGGTTCTTAAATTAAAAAAAAAATTGAAAGCAATCTACTCTTCAGAGATTATAATTCATGTTTACAGTGTAAGACCAGGAGTGAGTGAGTTAAACTACCATACTACTTTAGTTTCAAGGTATTTCAATAATTATTTCTTGAACAGTTTCTAAAGCTTCTAATTTAAAGTCAATTGTGTACCCCAATGACAATAATATAAATTTAGGAAGATATCGTAATATATAGCACTTTACCACAGGTCGAGAACCAATGTAAACTCATAAATTTTATATTATGTTCAAATATTTACAATTAGTTGTGAATGTCTTTATTTTACTTAGGAGTTGTCATAACTTTTTCACTTCTTTTACACAAAGAGATACAAACAGTGTAGACTCCCAGAGATAGGAATGATATCCATGAATATATTATTTTAAAACCAAGAGCCTAGCAGAAACCATTGATTACTTAGTCCTCATTTTTCTGGTATATGAATCACTTGTATTTTCACAAAGAAATGAGATTGATTAATAATTGGTCATTTAGAACCTCATTTTTCCACTGTGGAAGCAAATAATTAATTGAGGTTACTATATGCCCAAATATACGTCATGAAATTAGTAACCCACTACAGCATTGTCATTTCCATTCATATTAGTTTTTTATTCAATTCTAAACTCAACGGAAACTGGAATCAGAGATTTAAGTCTCTGTTGTTCTAATTAAGCATAAATGATAACAATGAGGTACTTTATCTGCATCTTCAACTAAACTCAGGAGGACCTAGCCAAAGTCATTTTCCATGTAGTACCAATAATACAACATGTTCTAGCAAACCTATAGCTCATATAAGATCAAACAACCTTTTGAGATGCATGGGTGGCTCAG